>NW_016157100.1:417373-452883 GCF_001687245.7 Rhagoletis zephyria
ACAGACGGACAGACGGACAGACGGACAGACGGACAGACGGACATGGATAAATCAACTCAGCTCGACGTTCTGATCATATAAGTATACATTTTGATGGGTCTATCTCTTTTTGTTCTGGTACTTACAAACATCGGACCAAAGTTATAATACCATTTCATGCTCATGAAAGGTATAAAAATTAAGAAGAATATACGAGCAATAGTACAGCGCCTGCGCAACACAGTAGCCAACGATCTACCGCAACATAGAACTATGCTTTGCTATGTATTTTCGGCGATCCTTTGTAGTTATCAAACAGTTGTACTATTTCAAAATGCGAACAATTGTAGCCAACTTAGTATGAAGGTAATTTTCTGCGGAAAAGACAAAAGAACTGATGTACCTATGTAAGAGGGAGAAGCAATAAAAAGTCAAATTTATTTGTGGCAAAAATAGTGGCAGGAAAAAGAATAAGGAACAAGCGAGATAAGATCCGATGAAAGCAAAAAAAACGAAAAAAAAAAACAAGAAAACAAAAGCTTGGAGAAGACAATAATTAAATAGGTTAAACAAGATGAAAAGCGGTGTTTTGAAATGCGCATGACAACAGGGTGGCATGCTGCTCTTTAACACACACTCCTTTGTTACAAAACAAGTCGTTTCGTTGGCTTCCAATTGCAAATGCTTCAATCGTCAAGCGTCAAAATTTTGTATTCACAACATTTGGTTGGCTGCGTAGACCCTTTGATAGCCCGCTCTTTCCCCTTCTTTTACACCACACCGCACCTTGCTCCTTCTCGCTGCTTTACGGTTACATGCGCTTTGGAGTCAAATTACATTTGATGCTAGACGGATTAAAATGCCTACAGTTTTTATTACTACTTTTTCTAACAAACCCTTTTACGAGTAGGAATATTTACTCATGCCGTTTTTGTTGTAAACTTATCCACACTACTTCATTCCTTAGTAGGGTTTTTGTTTCACGTGCGTTCTATTATTTCGTTATTGTATCAAATGTCCATTTTAATTATACGCATCAATTGTCATCATCAGCTTCTTTTCTTCTCTCAAGCAGGAATACAATTGTAGGATGAAGAATTGTAAATAGTTGTTTTTGTAGTGTTCGTGAATTTGTTACAATATCAAAGGTTATGTGAGTGCCTTTTTTCCAAGAGAAATTCAATCAGTTCATTGGAAGATCTGGTTGCCAGAAAGCACTGTAGATAATTTGGTTGGATTCAAGAGAATTCTAAAGGCAGTGCTGTGCAAGCTTTCTTTTAGCTTCAAAATCTGCTATCAAATCGTTGAAAATAACTTTACTACTGCTTTTCGTCAAAAACTAAGCAAAATGTTAACTGACGAATGCTGTGTAGTAAACCTTGGGTCATATCAGCACGGGAGTTGCCTCGACACTGCGAAAGGGACTCTTGAATTTTTGAATCAGTTTAATTGAAGTCAAAACATCATCCTCCGAGACGTCTCACAAAAACAAATAGAGGATTGACTTTTCCCTCTACAACATAGCAATTTTTTAGCATAGTCATAAAAAAAATGAGGAACTAAAGGTGTGCCGCACTTTCTGCGCTGTTAATTTGGGTGGGTTTATCTTATGATTGGTTTCTCTCAAATCTGCTCTTTCGACGAAGCCGTTCTTATACTAGATGCTACTGACGAGGACAAGCAAAGCAAGCATATTTGTTCCAACAGTTGGAAAATCCAACACCTACAACACCTACGACAATGGAGAGAGGCTGATCTACTTTGCCGCGGCACTGAACATGGTAGTTAGTAATATCAGAAACCATCATCGAAACATCCACAAATCCACTCGGTTGTGCCCTGATTAAAGAACAAAGAACCAAATTGATCATGCAGTGATAGATGAAAGACACGTTTCGAGCGATCTTGATCACTCCCTTATTGCATTTAAGGCCTGCACGCGCCTCTGTGCAATGAAGAACGTACGTCAGGCAACGCGGAGAAAGTTCAACGTCGAGAAGCTGCAGTCACAGCATACATCCGAGAAATTTCGCAATCGACTCTCAATCCTGCTTAAACAAGAAACATTTAGTGGACCGTATATAAATTATCTGTGGGAATCCACCTCCCAATCTCTTCGTTCCGCTGCGGAGGAGGTGATCGTGTTGGAATGACACCGGGAGATGAGTTGGGAGGAGAGATGAGCCTCTGGTAATGAGGAGGAGTTTGATGGCATCAAAAAGGCGCATACTCTTGCAAATCCAGCTACATTCAGTTCTCCCTGGACGAAACTTGTCCAAGTAACACACCTTTCAGAAATCTGAGGAAAACCAACTGGGATTTCTACTGCCTCTCCCCTAGGCGCATGTAGAGAACCCCACTCTATCTGAGAGGGTGGACGAACTTGTTGCGTTTTTCACTACTAGTTCGGAGGGCGCACCTGGAAACAATAAAACTATATGGTCATACTAAGTTATCGTCGGGTTGGGAACTTTACAAAAGATAATTGAAAATTCCTAAAACCGAAATCAATACGGCTAAGAGGTATTTTTGGCGGGGCTTCTGTGTAGAGAGGTACCATGTATCCTCCATATTCAGAAGCGTGCTTGCGAGGAGACCTGCATCGTAAAAATTTTTGAGGAATGTTCTTAAGTTTCTCCTCAATGCCAATTTCCAATGCATCCTTGCTCCATGAGAAACCTCCAATTTTTCAGGCTGCCGATGGCTGTACCTCATGCTCTGCGCAGTGCATTAGTTCAGCGGAAGGTAAACATGGTTACGGCAGAAGGTGGTGTGCTCACACACTTTCTTTGTATTGTGGTATTAAACAACCTGAGGGGAGGCAGTTGGGTGATTGTCTATACATGCATACATATGTACGTATGTCGTTGGGGTTTAGTCAGTAGTAAATCTCTTCCTTCAGCTTAGGATCTGATACAAGGGTAATTAAACTAGGTGACTGAGTGGTGTTCGCAAATTTGGATGCACTCTAAGTCCTAGTAAGACGGAACTTGCTCTGTTCGCCAGAAAGTATAAGATACCACTCGCGACTATTTCGCCAATTGGAACCGTTCGTCTGGCGCATTCTGATGGAATCAAGTACTTAGGCTTGTCAATGTTTACTCTGATCGCCAAGTAGAAATCATAGTATTGGGATCGCTCAGGATCGGGGAACGTCTGACCTTTTTTTCGGTCGCATCTGCTGGTCAGACTTTGATTAGTGGTAGGCCACAGCGCTATTGCAGAAAATTTCATGACGAATGAACTGGCCGTCAACACGGTCTTAACGAGAAGATATGTATATGTATGTAGAGCGGGAGTACCTTTGAAGACATGTAAATTACTCTTGAACAGATGGAACTCGTAGAAGCTCACCCAATGCTAAGCGAAACCCAGGATATGTACTACTACAATGCCTTTCTAGGTGAGGATGGTTTAAAACTAGTCTTGGCTTTAGGAAATAGGGAGTAGATAACAGGAGAATATCTGACTGGACATTATCAGGGTAGACTAGGGTCACAACTGACTGAGACCGCCAACAGCAAATAACTAAAGACGACTGGTAATCTTCGACGAACAAGATGTGGACAAGTTATTGTTGCTTTCAATCAAGGTAGGTCTACCAAGTCATCTCAACAAACATATGACCAAAAAATTCGAAGGTGATCGTATTTTGGTGTTTTGGCAGTAGAAATTTTATTATTTTTTATTTTAGGAACTATGTCTTATTTAAAGCAAGAACACATTTTTTATTAAAACTTTTCAAATTTTATTCCATAAAAATGTAAAGACTTTTCATTCCTACCTATTTTATGGATCCATGCATAATATTAATTTTTAATAAATTTTCAAATCCATTTTTAGCAATGATTGGCTCAAAAAGCTTTGATTGATAACTGGCGAGCTGTCAACCGCGAAGAACAAAACGCCACAAATTAAGCGTTGATTTCCATAAAACTACACGCAGACGAGTATGTGTGTACATTAGGGTGATCAAAAAAAAAAAATTGTGAGAGAAGTAAAGTCGGAATTTTAACCCCCAGCCCCTATATCGAAAAAAATTATACCCTTGTATTTTTTTAATGAAAAAGGCGCTAAAGGCACTCATGTATTTTGTAGAAGGAAAATCTATTTTTCGTAGAAATGGTACGGAATCCTTGCATCTTTTACATTATTAAGCTCCAAAGGTTGTACTACCTGAGCTCAAAAAGCATTTTTTAATGTAACAAAATATGTTAAATTTGTCGAATATTTATATTTTTCAACATACCAAATACGCCTAAAATTTAATAAAATATTTTTAAATTTCCACCGAAGTCTTTATATTGTACGTAGAATGAAATCCATTTTAAGAAGCAACCTAATGTGCATATGTATTTCTGCGATCTATAAAGTAGAATTTCTAAAAATAAAAAAAGTGAATTTATTAATTTATATACAGTAAAAAGGGCTGTCGAAAACTAGTTTCCATCAAGTAACTGAAATTTTCACACAAACGCCCTTTGCACTTTTGTATTGGAAAATTTTTTCATTCTACCAAACTTTCCAAAAAAAAAACAACCATGAGCGCTATAAAAAATAGTAAATCCAATGCGCAGCACACCACCTCAAATTTATGCAAATCAAGTTCACTTTCAAAGCAAAGCATTAAAATGTTTTCTTTGCCATTACAGCGTTGCATTTGCAATTTGAGATACTTTAGTGACATAATTCCTGACAGCGTGACGAATTTTGATTGATAGCAGTTCAGCGAGAAAATCACGCCGCATTACAACACATCATGGCATAACACGATGGAAAAAAACTTACTTGGGCTATTATGCAAGTACTCTTTTTCATGTAAGAACGTAGGTATGAATGAAGTGCCATCATATTCTGCTGATTGCATATCTGCATAAGTTTGTAGTCATCCATGGCGAATTTTTACAGCAGCAACCAGTGACAGACAATCTGAGCCTTTCACCCGGTTTCTCAATCGCTTTGCTTAGTTGATTGAATACATGTAAAGCTGTCAAATTTTTAGGATTGATTGCGTGCACCTTTTTGATAATAAAATCATACAAAATAAAATGTCCGTAATAACGTAGTTGAAAAGCGGCATGTGTAGCTTTTTTATTGTCTCCAACTTAAATGGGTTGTTGTAAGCGAAATGTGAATCCTTCTTTTCTCAGACGTTAAACAGCTGTGTGGGAACGCTTGTCCCATTTGCGCATAATTTAGTACACGTTTAGGTATGTTTGCATGAAAATGTTTGATGCGATCTTTTTAACAGAGAAATTTTAATTACCTTCAAATAAAGGAGAAAAATCACTGCCAGTTGTGACCACATTGGTAGCTTGTTAAGTTTAAGTAACGGTTACGATTAGAAGTTGCATGGCTAGATCAGTGGCAAAGTGGCAATATGGGCAAAATTGTCTCACAGCAACTACCGAAATACATCTACAACAAATCCTAGTCCGACCAACTTTGTAGCTTCAGTGCTTGAATATGCATTCTTACGTGATAAAGTATATTGGTGACACCTTTGAAAGGCGAATGAGTGAAAACTGCCATCTAGACGAAACTTTTAATATCCCTGTTCATATGGGGCTGCCGAAGCATCGATATTATACTTTAAGATCCGACTGTAAAAGCCGACAATATCACTAAAAATGTAAAGAGGCGAGTCCTACTAGTGATGTGCGGTTCCGAGTACTTAAAGAACCGGTTCGGCCGAGTTTGGTTTCAAGGAGAACCGCGAATTCGGACCGGTTCCGGTTCTTAAAAAAGTGTTAACGGAAATAGGTCCTATCGAGAGACATAACAGCGATTTGAAAGCGTCAAAGATGAGGAAGAAAATTAGCATAATATTAAGTTCAAAGAAAAAATTTTGTAGCTCAACTCAGAACTCCATATTACGTTACCGAACAGAATTTCAAGTCAATGGCATCAAAAACAACGAAGTATGATACAAGTCGGCCAGAGTGGGTATATGCCGGCTGTGTGATACAGAGCCTCGATCCGAACAAAATTTAGTAGGCCAAGTGAGAACTCTATAATAAATATTTGTTGATATATTCATTCATATTTAGACTCTATACCAAGACAATCCATTTTTTACCCATAGAGCAATGTGCGTTCCGTGACCGATTTTCGGTAGGATTCGTTTTTGGTTCTTTTGGAATAGTTTTTCAGTTCTTTTTATTTTTTGCGGTTATTCTGAAATCGTTTTTCGGGTCTTTTGGAATCGAGTTTCGGTTTCTAAGAAACCGTTTTTCGGTTATTTTGGAATCGCGCTTAGAGTCTTCCAGAGCCGTTTTTTGATTTTTTTGCAATCGAGTTTCCAGAACGTTTTTTCGTTTTTTTTGGAATGGAGTTTCGGTTCCTAAGGCACCGTTTTTCCGTTTTTTTTTTTTTTAACCAAGCTTCGGTTCTTGCGGAACCCATTTTCGGTTCTCTTGGGTTCGAGTTTCGGATCTTATAAGAACCGGACCGATCGGTTCTCTAAAGGAAGCGGCTCTCCGGGTACAGTTCTTCGGTTATGTGCATCACTAACTCCTACACTGAGGGAAATAATGCATAGTAAAAATTAATACTTTATATTTGATTATAGTTTAAAAATGTTCGTATTTAAAAATAATAGTACCAGGTTGACCGAGCTTTGCCCGGAGTGCATATACTTAAAAAAAAATAATATTTTGGAAATAAACAAAAAAAATGGATTTCCATATCTATTAAGTAAATTCCTTACTCTAAAATTTAGGTGGCAACCCTATTCCGAAATACGCTGGAATGAGTGGTACATATCTTCAGCGTACATAGTACACGTATACATAAAAAAATGTTGTTTGAGATTAACAAAAAAAAAATTTGTATTACAAGGAAGCGTGGCAACCCTGATGGCCAAAGTTCTCAACAATACCTTTCATTTGATATCCATATTGCGATGTTTTTGTCTTGATTATTCACTTCACGGATGCTTTTTCAGTACGAACGCGGTCATTTTAATATGCGCGTAATTGAATTGAATAATTACCAATATACAGTACTTTCGTTGACGTTTATAGTAAGATCAATTACGTTTCTATTTGATTTTAATATTTTTTCCCCTCAGTGTACGTTCGGAAAAAAATGTTTTTGAAATTGCCTTGGAAAAATACTTTAGACTCGGGGGTGTACGTCGAACTTTTTTTCTGGTACAGTCTAAGTCAAGCAGGGGCCTCTCTAGTAGGATAATCTCTTCCAAGCTTGTCAATGAGTGTTTTGGCACTCTTCAAATTTCGGCTACAAGGTAACACTCTGATGGGAACCAGGCAACTGCTATTAAGGAATATATTGAGGCCACTGAAGAATTAACGACAGGAGACTCATCACCTGTGAGTTGTTTTCTACGAGACTTATAATTATTGATTGTTTAAGCTCAGAACGCACTAGGTGCTAGAGTAGGGGCTCAGTTTCTTTGGTTATTCTTTCGCTAGAAACCATATTAAGTAATCTTCTGAACGTAACTGACGATAATTTGCTCGCCGGGTATTAACCGGTATAATCGTCTGCGCTCTCATAAGAGGAATAAGAAATCGTCTACCAACGCACTTTTAAAAACTCATTCATGGGCCTTTAACTAGAGTTAAACCCCGCAACATCGGAAAAAATATCTTCTTGGTCGCAGTCTTCCTTCTTCTGTCAAATCCAATTTTTTAACTAACTAACAAGTGTTTATAATGATGAAAAGCACGGAATTTTTAACTGCCTTCATCGTGACCAGACCTATGGCACTTCAATGGAACCCTTAGACCAATCACAAGCTTGGTTTAGACGGCATTTAGCCCAGTTGCGTCTCGACTTTACAAGATAAATTTTACTCTTTGTGGACTCAGCATTTTTGGTTCGCTACAGTGTCAGTTAATATCTTTATCATATCATACAGGGACTACACGCACTTAGTTTATGTATAAATGCACTGGTGATTATAAAGGGACCATTATGAATGTTTTCTCCTCCTCTTGACGATTTATTATAATTAATTTCTTATTTTAAAAGGAAATTTTCGCCTTGCAGTTCTAGAACCTCCAGCGTTAAAAGAGTTCACCGGTTCGGACAATACGTGACAACTTCTATGCATGATCTCTACTCAGTGGTCCTAAGTGGCTGGATCCTTATTTCCACTAAGTGACGTTTTGTGTTAAGACCTTGACTTACATACATATACGTAGGTCAAAATATTTACCAAAGTTGAAATCAAAAATTTTATATTTTAAATCATAAGGCACCGCCTATTTTCATTCCTTAAATCTTTAAATATACTTTGATTAACTATTCTTCGAGCCCAAATAAATTTGCGGTTTTCCAACAAATTTCCACCACGATTAGCGTCGCCCTTTACTTTCACTTTGACCATTCGCCAATTGTATAACATTTTCTTGAGGCAGCTGAACGGCGATTTTTCATTTGTCCAATTGTCCTGCCACCATTTATGCCGATCAATTGTGTTTAATATCCATAACAAATCGTGGCATTTGTTTGTAACAAGCGCCGCTTATTAAATTCTTTTACTTCTTTCTATCTGTTAGCCACGAAAATCAATTAGTTCTGCGGCCCGCATTGCACAATCGCCTGAAGCATTTTGCAAAGTGGTCTTTCAACAAGAAGATCAGCACTGATCGTTAGTTGAGCAAAAGGGGACAATGTGGAAATTTTTACGCGCAAATTCTTAACTTATGTAGTAATTTGTTAAGGTACATACATTTATTTGAAATTATTTAAGTATTTATGCAAGCACAATTGACTTCTTGAGAAATGAAAAATACATTGCAATGTTTTCTAAGAAAATAGTGCTTTTGTCTTACTAACGCATGCGCACTCAGATATATGTATTTGAAAACGTAAGGATATATGTATGCATACATAATATCCTTTTCTAACGACATTTTCGATCAGTTGAAAAGGTAAATTATTAGTGGAGGCAATTAGTTTACTTTGCAGTTTATACTACATTCTTGGCTTTCCCTATTTTTTTTTCCTTTTACTGCTCATTGCAGTTAGCAATTTCCGCTTCCTTTAGCCGTTATCCTCGTACATTCGCCTATTCTTTGTTGTGTCATATAAGTAATAGAGGAAGCGAAATTCCTTTTGAATCTAAATTAATTACGCTGGTCACATACTTAACTAGTTTTCCTTTAAAAATATTCCCTGCATGCGGGTGTACATACATCGTTTTTTAGAGGGGTGCCTCAGAGGCAAACTTGTCTTGTGAAAGATATTCTTAAAGAAATTCGGGGGTGGAATTTGCATGAGCGCCTTTCATTCTTATGCTTGGGCGTTAGGTCGTTAATATAGCAAAATATTTGAAACAAAAAATTAAGGTAAGAACTGAGAATTGAAGATCGTGCTGATCCTCATTTTTGGTAAGTTAAAAACAAAAAAAAAACTGTTAAACACATTTGTATGTAGTACATAGACTTTTATTGGCGGAATGGAAGAACTATGTACACATAGGAGTAATCTTATCATTATGTTCAAAAAATAGGCAGAGAAAAAGTGTGTTTCGGTTTTGCTGCCGATTTTAAGAGTTAACTACATAAGGCCAAATGAAGCTAAAACATACTTTGGGGAACAAGCCTTATTCCTCTTATTTGGCGCTACAGCATTTTGCTGGTTTGTGCCGGGACCAAAAAACTTTGCAAATTACCTCACTCCTTTGAGAATTTAGGTGAAGCAAGGTCCTTCTGCACAGCGCAATCGTTATATTTGTATGCGCTTAACTATGTCCATGTCGTTGAAAAGCTCATCATTACATCTTCTTCGGTACCCGTCGCCCACGCGCACAAGGATGGAAAAAGTCACCTCTGCCTAAACAGATTTGGTTTCTTGACGGTTGGGAAAAGGGGAACTGAGGCAATTCTCCAGGAATCCACTTCTTTAATAACGAATCGTTCCGCGAAATGTACTTCCTTTCCGTAACGAAGTTTCATCTGGAAAAAAGGGTCTAAAGTAAAAAACGATACCAACCAAGCAACTTTTGCTGAATTTGAAGTGACACAAACTGCTTAGTCTGATTGTCACTAAGTGGGTTTAGAGGTGCTGTAGTTCTCCGTCATCCAGGTTAGAGAAAATTGTCGAAGAGCAACGTAAAGGATCGGAAAATAACCGGCAGCTGAAGAGCGACTGAAGGTGAGGCAACGCCAAAACAGGATTTTCGTCGAACCGAACTTGACAAGGGATGACATAAATGCTTTCGATCGAGGTGGGGCTGGAAGCAGGTGAGTACACAATGGGAGTCTTTGCTGATATTGAGGGGGCATTTGACATACAGAAGACGAAACCATACTAAGGTGGATTACTTCATGTTATCTAGAAGATTGTTGACCGTGGATCTCAACTTTCCAGTGCTTAGAAGCGTAAACCTAAGTCTTTCCGTGGATGTGAAATATATAAGGCTAACTCTAGATACGAAGCTGACAAGGAAAGCTCCCGTCGATCTGAAGGTAAATCTAACGCTGAACGTTTTCTAAGACCTGGGCTCTGAGACCGGCTATGGTATTTTGGATATATATAGCACGGCCAATTATAACATACTCTGCTTTAGTATGGTGGCGCAGAGACATGGTCAAAACCACGGTTTGTGTGTTAAACAGGCTACAAAGGAGCGTGTGTATAGGCATTAATACTTTGTTAAATTTGCCGTCTCTGGATTTAGCGATCCAAGAGAAGGCAATGAAAACGATTTATCGACTGCACACTTTTGATCTGTGTGAGCGGAGTTCTGGGCACAGATGCTTATTCAGAAGGTTGTCAGAGTATTACCTGGTGCCTCCTTTGAAAGAAAGTACGTCGTTAAATTTCCTACAAGGGAACAATGGAGAGATCCAAACACTTTCTTGGGAAGCTCGGCTGGATGGCATCTGGACGGTAACTTTACTGCTTTATGTGCAATAGCAACGGTAAGAGACCGGAAGTCTTTGCAATCTGAAAGTGGCAGATTGGATAATTGGCGAAAGGGGGCGCGGACATAAAATCAGGATCTGCAGTGATAGAAAAGCTGCTTTAAAGACCTTGGAAACCGCTCGCTCCTCTTCAATGATAGTCCAGTAATGTAAGTTGGGGCTGAACTCTGTTACAAGATGGAATAAGCCTGAACTTGTGTGGGTGCCAGGAAACTTCGGTGTTTAAGGTTACGAATTGGCTGTTGAATTGGTGAATTTCGGTTCTCTGGAGCGTCCAATTGGACCGGGGCCAATTTTAGGGCCAGACAAAGTGGAAAAGATCGGGTGCATCAACGGTCTCGTAAACAAAACTCATGAGAGCCATCTGTGCACTTATTGTCTCCTTCGAAATAACAAAGTTTTTCCTGAAACTCGCCCGAAAGGGTGGTCGCAAAATTCCTTTTCACACAAATATGGAGTGATCTATGAGCCCTGATAGTAACTGAGGAACAATGAATTCCCACCCCCACCTATATATCACCCTCCTCTAAATTCTGTCTCTAGGCCTTAAGTACAATGGGCAATACTGCCGAAGTGCTTGGAAAAATTTGTTTTTGGTTTTTCCGGCCACCCACAAATCCATTCCATTACAATTTGGAAATTGTAAATGGGCGGCAATAAGGTTGAAGAAGGGAGACTTGTCGAATATATTATGTTATGTTATGTTATGATAATGTTAGAAAACTGGTAAGAGTTTTTAGATCAATCCAATTCTATCTTTCTCTCATCCGCATTCGTGCAACTTTCCAAGACACAAGATATGCCTTTCAGGCCACCTAATCCTAAAAGGCTTGTGCCTTGGAAGTTTCTAATGCAGGTTCTCTTCATATTTTTTAAACAAATATTGGGGTTTCTCTTATATACCAAAAGCATACGTCTCAGAGGAAATTATTTTCTATGACAAAAAAGTACACAAAATTGTATTATTTTTTGGTAAAATTTGGTAAGATTACTCTTAGTTTTCTGCATTTGAGGCGGGGGACGCATAACACATTAATTAAGCTTGTGAAGAATAAAGAACGTGCCATAAAAGTAATTTAATTTTCCACATTTTTATTTTCCGAAAAGTCACACTTAAATCTTCACACCCTCTCAATTTTCTAATTCCTTTTAAACTGCCACATAAATAAGCTACTTTGATTTTTAGTGCCACCAACTTCCGCCTATTTATAGTTATGTGCATTTATGTATGTATGCGTCCGAATTCCGAAAAATAATATCCCCCCAAAACAGCACAGCTGTCGAACGTTCACCGTTCGCTTTCGGCTACTACTTACTATGTTACGCAATTGCCATTGGCATTTCAACACTTCATTTCACCACTCACAAGCAGTCGGTTGTTCTTTCAATACCCCGCCGTTTCGTCAACAATTTTTCGGTACTTCCATCACTTTGATATCGAAAAAAATTTTTATTTGGTCATAAAATTGCAACATTGCATTCGTCATGCAGCTCGCATACTCGCTTCGCCCTCTTCTACGCTCGTTTCGTCAGTTACTTGCTAGTATCTATGTGTCATGCATCTTTTCCGCTGCCAACCGCTGATGCATCCTTAATCGCAGTTTTATGATTTTTATCACATTTTTGATGGACATGTGTGCGCTTTCGTTCGAGTTTTTGATTTTCCAATTTTCGATTTTTATGGGCGTTAATGTGGAATTCATTTCTTAATTTTTATCTGTTTATCATATGAAAGTAGGTTTTTACGAATGAAGCTGAGTTTATGATGGAAGATTTACGATCGTTTCCGTCTAGACTTTGCTTTGCATTTGTCACTTTAAAGGACATTAGCAGCATTTTTGAGTTATTTTTGTATGCATGCAATTTTTGATTGATATATTATGCTATGTATGCGTTTGTGAGAGTCATCTGTTCTGATTTATGATGGGAATGATGCAGACGTTCGCTTAATTTGTGTCTACATTTTGATATTTTATAGCTTTGCTTGAGACTTTGACAGCTTACTTTTGAAACTGCAGGGAGCGGTACTATTCGAGGCTTAGGTATTATAATATGGAACTTTAGCATTGTATTAGTTTGTACATATTTTCAGCTCTAACCTACGCTATCGTCAATGGTAAGACTCGGCCGAAAATAAATCTCGATTTTACACAGGTGCTGGCCAGATTTGCTTTCTTCCGCTTATCGCCCGACAAGGAAATTACTGTCAGCAATATCTAGGTTAGATAAGGTTAGGTTACGGTGGTTGTCACTCCGTACGGACCGGCAGAGAGGCACTGTTAGGCCAATTTGACCCATTGTGATGCTACTATGAACGAGCTCTTGTTCCTTTCTCTTAGTTTCCCAAATGATGAACCATCCCTAACGTGTAAACTTAACGCATCGTTGAAAGTCGCGGACGTCCACAGAGTCGAGATCGGCTAAACACCGAAAAGCATTTCATTAAAAATAGCAAGTCTCGACCTTTCCAGAGCGGGGCAGTGGCAAAGATAGTGTTCTACACTCTCCACCTCCTCCTCACCCTTGCAGGCACGACATAAAATATCTAGCCAACACCAGAATCCGTTGTCCAAGTCAAGGTGTTGAGTGCGAGACCCAGTCCAAGCACTAAGAGAGACAACTCTTTTCGAGGAAATCTCTTCAGCTGCAGAAATGAAAATCTCTAATGAGTTCTTGTATGCTACATCCAGTCTAAGCTCTGGTATAGAAAGATATTGCTTCGTAGTGCCCGTCCAGGCACTGCGAGAGATAAACGTTGTTGAGAGAGAACGAATCGGTTCAGTGCCAGAAGTAATTATCTGTTGGGTGAGAACATTGTTAAGAAAATCTATTAAGCTCCGGAATATATTATCTGTAGAAGGAATTTCCATGCTAGAAACTGCTTCGCACTGTCGATAAAATTTCAGTTCAGTGGAAATCTAGCCAGGCTCTAGACGGAATCAGTGCTTCGTCTAGAGAATTTCCAGCCGGGATTATAGCACCGTACCCTGGACTACCAGCATCTCAAGCTCTTCGCTCCCAGGTTTTCGCTCATTTTGAGCCAGGCAATGAGGAGTTGTTTGATGGACATAGCGTCGTGTGCTAGATTTCTCGGCTATCCGCTGAGTTTCCAGCTTTGCAATATTCGTCCCGTTACCTAACGCACCCTCATCTTACAGAACAAAACGGCGCATGCGGGAATTAGCTCCAACAAAATAGTGATGCAAATCGATTTCGGCTGCTCGGATGGAACAGACCAAGGTGTATTAAACAAGGTGGTGTTGGGGCGACAGCTGAGTTTTTCGCCGTGGAGGCCATTACGTCAAAATGATGTGTTTGTTGTAACTCATACCAATGACAGTATGGACATCAGCGTATGATTTGTTAGTGTAATTTTTTACTTATATACGGCCCACACCACCTTGTTAAATACGCCTTGGAACAGACGTTCACACGTAAGTTCGAATCTTCGGCGTCAGCTCAAGTATCTTTACTATTTTTCGGACGTTAAATTGTTTTTGTACTTGGTTACAAATCTTTTTACAAATCTATTTATTTATTTGTTTATATCTAGTAAATCTAGAAATACATGATTTCTTACAGACTACTACAAAAATACTTAACAATACAAATTCAAGCTTAACTATATAGTTCATTCAATGATAATTTAAACAATTGCTTAGGCGACGAGAAATCAAAGGCCAAAGAATTTGAGATTTGATTAAATTCTTTCAATGCTCTATGAATCGGAGCATAGGATGCATAAACCGTCCGGACTCGCTCCAGAAAGAATAAATCATTGCTCCGCAATTTTCTTTGTGGAATGTAAAAATAAATGCGCTCTAAAAGAAACGGACAATTTGATTATAGTCGGGCATCGGTGGGAAATCGATCCCGTCGTCTTCTATTGGGGAACTCTAGCTCATCTTCTCACTGTTTTCAGTGCTCCATAATTTAAGCACCTTCAGGACATCGGTCGCTAGGTCGCCGTGCTTGTATTTATAGATTTTCGCGCTGGCCTCATCCTCACACAGGAAGTGTTCGACTGTCTCTTGTGGCCGGGTCATCGCAACTGCGACAGAACCTATTGCAGGGCAGTCCTCTCCTTTCGGCATGCACTACAGCAGGGCCAGTGCCCTGTGCAACTGCAGTAAATTTGTGGGCATCTGTTTTGCTAATACCTAAGAGAGCTTTGGTTTTAAATGGGTCGCAAGACACCCAGAACTGCCGGGTAATCCTGTAAGATCCTGAGCAGTTCCTGCTCTGATTGGCCTTCGAGTGTTGAATTTCGGTATTTTTTGTTTTAATCGCCGTGAGCGTGGCGCCCATGTCTACCGCGACACATTCAGGGCGGAGCAGCTCCTTGCAATTTGACCGCTGCCTTGTTTCCGTAAATGTCCCTATGTTCCGGGACCCATATTAAGGTAAGTTTGTATTGATCGGAAATATTGGCCAGCTCTCTCCTACATTCATCCAATACTTGAGATCAAAGAGAAGTACAGGAGAGTGCCTGAATGACCGTTGGCTATCCGATAGGATGTTCACCTGCGTTCTCGCGAGTACTTTCTCTTTGATGTACCTAACTGCGTCCTTAATAGCAAACGTTTCAGCCTAGAAAACGCCTGCATTAATTTCTCAATGACAACCTCCGCACCAGCTCCGGATTCCATCTTAGACCCGTCGGTAAAGACAGAACTCGACCTTCTCTTGATTCCAGTGCTGCGGCTTGGAAATTTCGTACGCGGATTGTGATGCACCCAGGTCTTCGACAGGATATAGTCTGTGGGCAACGCTTTCATTTCAGACAGTAGTGCGTTTTGGATGTAACCGGGCCCGAAAGGTCTTTTCTTCCAGAACTCCAGGGCATGCAATCTAATGGCGCTGCTAGCAGCTGAGTTTTCAATGAAGATATCTATGGGTAGCAAGGATAGACGGACGTACGGATCCTTAGTAAGGGCTGGCCACCAGACCAGCGCCCCGTAAAATATTTTGAGTCAGACTATAGCTATGTACATCCAGTGCACAATTCTTGGTTTCAAGCCCCATCTGTTGCCTAATATTTTCCTGGCTGAATACAGAGCCACCGCGGCCTTCCTTGCACGCTCTCCAATGTTTGGTTTCCAGTTAAGTTTGGGATCCAGAATAACTCCAAGGCATTATGTAACCTTGTTTTATTCCTGAAAAGCATAAGGTCAGTGCTCTCAGGGTTTACGCTTAGTAAACATTTTATCTTATCTTCCGTCTTTAAAGCCCTTTCCATAATTTCACTTATGACCGAATGAAACTTACCCCAGTTTGTTTTAGGTAGCGACTTGCAAACCCAACGCTTAACCACCGATGACACTCGAGTCCTCCTTTTCTTTCGTGAAACTTTTTTCTCCAATGAAGTCATTGCACCAGCTGTGCTTCTAAAAAGTAAAATTTTTCACTATCATAGCATTTACAAGAAACCTTTCCACGCGAGTCTATAAAACTGCAATTAGTAATGTGATACTTTTATTGAAAGGATAAACCGCAAATTTCCGCTACATTTACAAAGTGCCATGCATGTACATACATATGTACATATGTATGTACATAGATGTAAAAGGAAAATAAACGACAGTACTGTTTGGAAATGAAGGAGAAAAAAATTAAATAAAAATAAGCAGCTTATCTTGAAACTTAAGTCGCACAACCAAAAAAACAATAAACGCAGAAACCACAAAAGTAATTTTTGCTTGCAACAAGCCTCATAACTGTATGCATTGGGAAATTAAATTTTTTCGCAGGATATTATAGGGCAGACAGTAGACGTAGACCGTTACACTACTCGTAAAAAGTTAGTTTTACGATTTAAATAACGAGCAAAACAAAAGCGCAAAGTAGTTAATTTTTTTTTTTTCAAATCTCAAAAATGCAAAATGCGTCAATGTCAAATGCAATACCGGTGATGGATTCGTTGCGCTGCATGGACAATGCATCAAAATTGTATTTTTACGTGGATTGAAAAGACATAAATTAGTATTAACTAATAAAAAGTTACCAAAAAGTAGAACTGGCAATGAAATGACATTGATGGGTGTACGAAAATGCAAAAATACCTGAAACAACCCGGCGCGCTAAATGGAAAAGAATTTACGTTGAATATACTTATGCACATACATATGGATGCGTACAAACGATTCGCTGGCGCTCATAAAATTTGTAAGTCCATTAAAGCGATAACAGCGGATTTGAATGCCAAAAAAGGAGAAACGAAATTGGAAAACCAAATTTACAACATTGATCGGCAAACAATGATCAGGCGCATAGTGCGTCTCTTCTAGCTGGGGTTAGTGTAAGTTGTGTAAAGATTTTGCTTGTAAGATATGCTAAACGTCCGTTTAGAAGTTTCTTAAGATTACTTTCATATCCTATTTGCTCTTTGCGCTGTTTTTGTGTGTATGCGCGGCAATCCGCAATAATGCCATTAACAGGATTATGTATGGGCAATAAATGTGGCGCATCCTGTCAGACAAGAATTCGTAGATAGTTTTTTCTCATTCCTCTACACTGCCACAGAGAGATAGACACTCTGCTATCCCATCTGTGGGAAGTAAAATTCGTTGTAGATCATTTGTATGCAAAAAAGGTACATGCGCTTACACAAATGCGCGTACAGCTAACAGAGTTGCCATGCAGTTTTTTTCATAGAAACAAAGTTTGGATTAGGTGTGCAAAAGTGTAGAAAAATGCACTAAGTCTGAAAGAGAGAGTTCTCACTCAGTCTTTACTTATTTAATCTTTCCCTCAAATTAAACCATGCAATTTAGTGAGAATAATCACCTAATGCAGGCCAGCTAAGCATTCCGGGAAGAGGGTGTGACAGGGATAGAGAAATGTAATGTTCCTTCATATGTACTCTCCACTGCACTGATTAAGAGAGGCTTTAGGACCATGGTCTTTTACATTAATAACTGGCCAAATTTTTCTTGTGTAGTCCCATCAGCTAGACAGGTACATATAACATTATAAAAGGTATGAAGCAGAACCCGAACCAATGTATGGGGACAAAGCTCACATCCCTCTACTCGACCAAGTCGAGGTGAGAACAGCAATAAGGCGGTTTAAGAACAGCAAGGCCGCAGAGCCGATGGTATAGAAACGTTGGTACGGCGCACGAGCTTTTAAGCAAAATTTTGAATGCAGAAAAAGGCAGACCGCGCCGTTTGCGTCAACTATCGAGGAATAAGCCTTCTTAATATTGCGTGCAAGCTCCTGTTGACGATAATGTGTGAAAAACTGAAGCCGTTCACTAACAAACTGATTGGACCTTATCAGCATGGCTTCAGACCTTTTAAGCCCACCATTGACCAAATTTTTACAGCACGACAAATTCTGGAGAATACGCCAGATAAGCAAATCGGCACACACCATCTTTTTGAAAAAACTAACATGGCTATGTTGAGTGACGTTGAGTACAACCTTCAGCTCCGTCCAAAATGGGCAAGGACCCCTTCGAGCCGTGTGATACCAAACAAGGCGATTCACTCTCCTGCGAGTTTTTCAATATGTTGCTGGAAAGCGTAAGTCTGAAACTAAGAGACGTAACAGCAGCATTTTCCAATTTAGAAAAAGAAGCTAAAGGGGTTGGTCAAGCAGTGAACAAGGACAAGAGAAAGTACGCGTTGCGGGACACGCGTTACTGTTGGGAGCTATAGCTTTGAAGTAGTGAATGACTTTGTCTACCTATGATCCAGCATAAACACCACCAACAGCGTCTGCCTGGAGATCGAACGACGATTAACTCTTGAGACGGCTGGTGCTACTTTGGGCTCGGTAGGCCATTGAAAAGCGGGGCCCTCTCTCGACGAACAAATATCACGCTCTACAAGCCTATCCTAATGCCTGTTCTTCTATATGGCGTAGAAACGTTGACGATGTCAAACACAGATGAGAAGGCTTTAAGTACTTGCGATAGAACTACTATTATACGCAAGATCTACGGCGCTGTTGGCATGGACAACGGGTTTAAGAGAAGATGGAATGACGAAGTGTATTAGCTTTTTAACGACATGGACTTATTTAAGCACATAAAATTACAGCGTTAACGCTGGCTTGGACATAATGTACGCATGAATGAGAACGCTCCGGTGAAAAGATATTTCGATTCCGCATCCATCGGTGGACAACAAACCCGCCCACAAACACAACGGGAGTACAAAATTCATAAGAACCTGCCTGCATTCGGAATGAGTAACTGACCCGAACGCGCACAAGAGAGAGGCAATTGGAGAAGCTTGTTGATCTGGGCCCAAACCGACAAACGCCAAATAAGAAGAAGAAAAATCGCATGGATTTCCGTTTGAAAAATGTTTGGGAGCATTAGGCGCAGATACAAAGAGAATCTCGTCCTGAGGCCATAGATGCCTGCTTTAATGTATTCTGGGGCTTTGGAGCCGTCTGTGTATCATTGCATAGTGATTGCCTGTGAATGTCTCTTCATAATGAAGTTAGTCTACATAAATGGCTTTGCTTCAAAGCTCTATTTGTTATTTCTTATCGACCACGACTACCGTGTTCATATTATCTCTGGGAAAAAGTGCAAGTAGGAGCTGGTATCCTAGCGTTTCCCTGCTCTTAGATAATAAGACCTTGCGTTTGAAAAAGACTTCTTTTACGATGTTTATGAGAGTACGCTTGGCTGCCTGCTCTATGCATGTAGAGACTCGAGCAGGAGAATTACCAACCATGCCTAGTGAGATACTTTACCAGTGGGGCTCAAGCGGGAGCTATCATTCAGTAACTCATCGGCAAGAATGGTAAAAAACGGATGAGCGCTCCTCCATGCTGCTGCGTTAATACAAGGATTGGCAAGATTAGAGACTCATAAAAGGACTTTATTCTTAACCGCCAAAAAGAGCATAAAAGCCAATTTGCAAAATGCAAGAAAATAACAAATATTCCAGAAACCTTTGTACAGACTCCTGAGCCAAATTTTACACCACCACAGAAACGTCTCGCCTTAGCAACTCTACTCGCTAGCTACGGCTAAAAAATAAAAATAAAAAATTTAATAAAAATCTCATCATCCAAAAATGCATGCAAATCTACTTTGAACGCTTATCAACTTAAATGCACTTTGACAGTTGTAGCAACAATCAACAAAACTGTCTGTTATTACAATATCAAATAGTAGCATGTGCAACATCTTAGCGGCTCAACAGATCGTGCGAGTGCCATAAAAAAGGGTTACAAAGGGGGCGCTTGCAATGTAGGTAAACAGTTTTTTTTTTGTTTTACACTCTGTCAACCCTTTTTTTGCTTTTCTTGTATTGCCAATTTTCTTGAATTCGGTTGTCTGCTTGCAAGCTGCATAAATTTGTCAGCATACATTTAAAGATGATCCACTGTACATTTCAATAAATGTCAATTTGCTACATGTAGCTGTCAATAATCGGCAACATGAGCGCGAAGGATATCCAAGCTGACAACGTATTTTGCAAATTATGCTGTTTGCAAAGCGATGAAGAGTAAAAGGCGAGTTGAAAGGGATTGAAAGGGATTTCTTACTATGTGCCTAAATGTGAATCTATCTCGAACTGAAAGTGTTGCGTTGTTTACCTACAAGTGTGGATACATACACACATACATACGTACTTACATATTTGGATTTTGAAGGTAATTTATTTTGTGTTAAATATGCTCATAGCAACAACATTTACATATCAAATCGAAGTATTTAGATGTGAGTGCGAATATTGTATTCTGAGGCTAGGAGATGAGAGAAAGTTTTTGTGCGTCAAGAATTGTGCGTCTTGTGAAACAGCGAGCGATTACCCTGCATACATACATATTTACTTCTGTAGAACCTGGGTTCGATTCCTGGTCCGAGCAAGATCAGATTGTAAAAAGTTTTTTTATAACAGCGGTCGCACCTCGGAGTCAATGCCAAACCTCCGAGTGTACGTTTCTGCCTTGAAAAAGCTTCACAAATTCGTGGAGAAGCTCGGCCAAATGCTTAGCATAAAATTATTATTAGTTTTATTATTATTACTCTCAAAAGTATTTTTGTAAAAATTCATTTATTTTATCAATTTAATTAAATAAAAATTTTCAAACAGATGGCAACTCTCCTCAAAAATATTTACGGAAGCTAACTTTCCTAAACCTCTTCAGTATGATACCCATATTTTATCTTATCAATTAAAATTTTTAAACATGTGGCAACACCTCACCAAAAATATTTTCGGCTCTTATCCTTCTTAAACCCCTTTCTTCGGACAGCCATATTGCAATATTTCCTTTAACTTATCAGTTTACTTAAACTGCCATTTTCAAACAGGTGGCCACTCTTTCATTTTTTTTACTATAGACCTCTAGCAATACATCGTTGAAAACTACATTCAATTTCATTGATTAGTTTTCGAGTAATGCGCGTACAAACATACATACAGTCATACCGACAGACAGGCAAAAATTCTAAAAATTTTGGATTTCGCTTCTGTTGCTCTAATAAAGACCACCCATATTAATTTTTCTTTAATATCTATAATGTACAGACATCGGGCTGCTATAATTATGTATATTGTATGTATAGGTTTCCGGGGTAAAATCACTTTTTTTTTGCAATCGCTGAGCGATGGTTTCATCAAATTTGTGGCGCTCAGGAATGATATTATAATAGCAGGTACAGACCCATTCCTTTCAACCGTTAACGAAATACTTGAAAGAATTCTGGGTAGGCCTAAATAAATAAATAAATATAAACCCAGCCAAGACAAAAGTCATCCTATCTAATAATAGAAACAAACTACCATCGCTATAGGACAAGACACTCCCATTATACCCCAATGCAGAGTACCTCGGATTAGTGCTGGATTGCAAACTTCATTGGAAAATCAGGGTCGAATTTCGTAGACAGAAGGCCTATACAGCATACTAAACTTGCAAGAGAATCTTCAACCGAAAGTGGAGACTAATGCCTAAACATTCCCACGACAGCCGGTTCTACGTACCGGAAGACTCGGGTTTTACCCGACCAAGGGCTGTTGTTTCGGCGATCTAACCCCGTCTAGATCGGCGATACCCACCAATCATTATTCGTCCATGGAGCAATACCTTGCAGCCGGATTGCTCCGCATCCTTCTTCTACGGGCGGGCGTAGAGCCCAACCCCGGACCTGAAATTTACTTCTGCTGTGTTTGCCAGAATCGACTCCACCCGAACTCCACTTCGGTTAGGTGCAACTCCTGCAACGGATGGAGTCACCTAAGAACCTGCTCTGGCCTTAGGTCTCACCGGGAGTGGACCACAAACTTTGTGGCTCCCTTGTGCTCAAGCCAAATGGCGGTCTGGATATTGTAGCCGCCTAAACAGCTACCTGTCCAGACTCGACCCAAACATCCCAAATGAGTGCCCGGCATGTGGAGACTCCCCCCACGACACCAACCACCTCTTCACATGCCAGCTCAATCCGACTCAACTAACACCTCACTCCCTTTGGTCCGACCCCATCGAAACAGCTCGTTTCCTGGGCCTACCGTTAGTTGAGCTTGACGATAATGATTAAAAGTTGACCCGAAACAGGCGGGGCTTAGTAGTGCCGCTACAACAACAACAACTAATGCCTAAACTTGTGTTGTGATTGTATACAGCGATCATAAGGCTAAAGTAACATACGGCGCTCTGATCGCTGACGATCTTCACCTGAAAAATGTGGCTTTCAAATCGGCTGTGAGGGAGTAGACACTACGTCATGGGTCTATCATAAATGAAATGCAATTAAGGAGGTATGCTAGACTTCAGCTACAACGTCCAAGTGAATCCAAGATGGATTGCGGTGTGGGAGCTTGGTGTTGTCCTGTCTCTATGACTGGAGAAGGATACATCTTTCAAGCGGAAGTTTTTGGTATGCTCGAAGCCTGTAAAATCTTGTGAAATAGTGTAGCGTACAAGAGTAAAGCAACAGTAGCATCACCGGTTACCGAACCTAAGCTAGTTTAAAAGTGATTAGTTGAATCAAAAGTTCGCTTCCAATGAAGTTGGGGGGCACTCATTGGAAGCGATAAGTTGAAATGCCGTTCACACTAGGGCATTCAATGCCGAAGTATTTTAACAATCCCGGTATTTTGGGATCCAAAAATTCTAATCCCGGGATCCCGGGATTTTTCGGGATTTGGGCTTTATCACAACTTTTGCATTTAACAGTAGGTTCGCCTTTTTTAAACCACACAGATTCATTGTCACCGTTTTTGGTCTTACAGGGAGCATAATGCACGTTAGTAAAAGGTCCGTAATTTAATGTCTAAATATTTTTATAGTATTCTTAAATATATATATTGAATGTAAAAACCCCTTTCTAATACCCTGCAGGGAAAGGTACTAGTTGTGAACTAGAATTCTACCAGTTTGCGTTTCAGCCGAGCTAGTTCACGTTCTATCCTTTTTCAATGTTAGCGACTGGTATTTTTAACATTGCGATGTCCTACGAGATGTCAATTGTCAGGCTATGCATCAGCATCTACTAGTATAAATACTAGTAGCACCATACCAGTTGCTGAGATAGTCTGCCAATTCATGCCCCGTGAAAAGCATAAGTGTGCCTTTTTGCTCGCGACGCTCCAGCAGTCACAACGGCCGACATAGCAAAGCACTCGAGTGGTAAGCCTGAGGTCCCAGGTTCAAATCCTCGCGCAGGGAAAATTTTTTTAATTTCCAATTTTTTATTTTATTTTTATTTTTTATTAATTTATTTTTTTGTTTAGGCTGTTTATTTTAATTCTTAAATTTAATAAAAAAATAGTTTTGTTTAATTTCTTTGTTTTTATAGCACAAGCATTTCTTCCTAAATGTTTTTTTGCAATGCAATTAGATTTTCAAATTTGTTATTTATTTATAAATATAATAAATTATTTTACTTACATTTATTTAACTTTAAAAATCTTAACCACCTCCAAGCGGCCTCGAACCTGCGATTTCAGAACCAGAACCAGTAGTCTTCACGTGACGCCACAGCCGACATTTGTAAGAAAAGCAATTAATTGCGCTTTATTTTTGGCTTTGGCAATACAAAGGCAGATGTCGCTGAACGCTTTAGTTATTCGAAATTGTCGAACTGGTAGGCACATACTAGTTAATGAACTAGTATATTTTCTAACTGGTTTGGCTTTTCCTTGCAGGGTATCTACAGAAATTTATTTTACACAAAACGCCAACAAAATAAAATGAGGAACAACCCTTCCACACTGTAAAATCTTGTTGTGTTTTCAATTGCTACCAGATTTTTCGTTATTACACAATTCTTCCAAAAAATGTTTGAACAAGTACAGTAATTCAGGCAGGTTCTGAAATTCATGTCCAAGTGCAAATGGCACAAGTTCACTTTGAAACAAAATTTTGATGTTCTGTATATCTAGTTTTTCATGTCAAATTAATTAATTTTTTCGTTTTCAGCATCTCCTTTATTCCGTAAATAACTCAGTAAAAATCTCGGGATCCCGGAGCTGTAATCCCGGGATTTCGGGACATGGAAAAGTGTCCGGGATCCCGGAATCCCGGGATTCTGGATCCCGGGATTGAATGCCCTAGTTCACACCAAGGTTAGACAAATATCCCCCGCGAAAACGCGCTAATTAAAACCTAAACATCGACTGGAAATCACTGCAACCACCCAAAGAATCTTATACAATTCTCAGTCGCTAATTTACTCCAGCTGACCTTATTAAAAAGACGCCTGTTCGAAACTCTAAGGCAAGAGCGCTATTATGTGCATCCCTTCAGCTTTCCCTTTCCTAGCCACAAGCACCGCCTTCCGATAGTCCCATTACCATAGTGTATTTTAAATCAACAAAGATACGATTTTGAAGAAATCTTTTATTTTCACAATTTTACCTTTTAACAGGTTTTTTAGACTGAAGTAATCTGCATACTATAGTAATTAAGATCGTAAACAGTTTTAACGTATTTTTTGGCTTGTATGTAGATAAGTAGTTAGTATGGCAGTCGTAAATACATATGTACATACATACCTGCATAAAAAAGTAATTGCGTGAGAAAAAAGATTTTTATCTTTATTGCATTGAAAATATACAAATAAACGTAAAGGAAAAAAATGTAAAAAACTTGAAGAAATGCATGCAAAGCCCATAATTCTAAAGAAAGAAGCCACACAACCACCAGTGCCAGTGCGCTAGTGAATAGTGGAGTATATGTCAAAATATACGTTACACTTTTTATATATACTATCTATGTAAGTACATATGGGTCATTCCATAAAAATTTACACCTCAATATTTTTTTTGGTCTGAAATATTTTTTTTTAATCGAAAAACGAGGACACCTATTTTTTATTTCATCATGATATATGCAAATCTCAAAAAAAACTCACAAAGTATTTATATTTTCCAATTTTTTGCAGTTAATGAACTATTTGTCGGAGAAAATCAGTCAAGTAATCAAAATGTGCGTAATTACCTCGGATTTGCATTAGAGTGTGAGATAGGTTTTTGGATTAAAAAATTTTATTTTTTTAATATTTTTTTCATTAGTTATAGTGTGCACCGTAAAAATTTGAGAATGGGAAAACCTGAACTGTAGAAGTTACAAGTTTTTTCATGCCTGCGCTGAAACTTGAAAAAAATTTTACAGTGTAGTGCATACAGTTTGACAACTATTTAGATTGCAAAAAAAATTAAACAGTATAAAAAAATAAATATATATAAATATAAAATAATTTATTTAAAAAAATCAATTTTTCAATGGAAAAAATTATTCATTTCAATTTATTTCACACTCCAATGCAAAAACTGATTTAACCCGACAAATAGATTATAAACAGCAAAAAATTAAAAAAATGCACTTTTTGTGAGCTCAAAATTTCGGACATTTTTTTTCGAGACTTTCGAATATCATGATGGAATGATATTTGCGATAAAGACTGTACAAAAAGAAAATATATCACACCAAAAAAATATTGAGGTGTAAATTTTGTATGGAATGACCCATATGTATGTAAATAGTATGTTGAATCAAGTTCCATGTATGACTGCATTTATAATTGAAGCGCATCATGATGGCACTAAAGCAAAATAAGTGACCAACCAATGTGCTGGTGGTATTAACCTTTTTGCGTTGGTGGTGGCAAGTGCATGCCGCCTTTGGCCTTTAACGTATTTGCTACCCAAAGATGGACAAGTGCAAGCGCAGTGGCAACTCATCACTACACCGATGAGTGTGTCACAAACTCGTCCACTGAAGAAAAATATCAAAAACACATGTGTTCCTTACCACTGCACAGCGTGTGAATGACATTGCACAAAATATGCGAAGAGTTTTTTTTTTCTTTTTGCTAGTGCTTCCTCGCGCTCCCCTCGTTGGCTCTCAGTTCTGTCAGCTGTGAAGGTCCGAGTTCGCTTATTCGAAATTTTCAGTTTATGTGATTTTGTGCCTATTTAGCTGTGGGTTCTTTATTTTACATACACTTTCACATTCCCCTTCTGCGCAGAGTTAGTCGCATTGCCACAGGTGAGTGCGCAACCGAGTGGCTGGCAGCAACAGGTAGCTAGCTGTTGCAGTAGCATTTGTACTAAATACGAGTAGCTCTGAAATGAGGGATAACGCTTAATGAGGGCAGGCATTGTTGCTATGAGAGTAAAGTTGGAATATTACCCT
The DNA here is from genome assembly GCF_001687245.7 of Rhagoletis zephyria. Taxonomy (NCBI): domain Eukaryota; kingdom Metazoa; phylum Arthropoda; class Insecta; order Diptera; family Tephritidae; genus Rhagoletis; species Rhagoletis zephyria. The sequence goes on from NW_016157100.1 coordinate 443,866, forward strand.
AAGCGTAATATGTCTTAGTAGTCACAGTAAGCGTTTAAGTAGTTATGGTACAGTTGCTCATCCAATGCGGGTGCTAATACTTTTGTGTAAACAGGTAACTGGGCTATGAAACCGGAAATTACAAAACAGGTTTCCCACGGAATTTGTATCAATGGTTTTGACTTAAGTTCCCACCGAGGTTGCGAAAATTGTATGAGCCTAGTTAGTAGTGATGTCCGCGCTAGCATTGTGGTTAGCGATATGCACGTTGGGCTCAGGTTCGATTCAAAGTTCTTGCAACACTAACAAACGTTTTTTTCGGTAGGGAGGATATGACTTCATATTCTAATGTCTCGCAAACCACCTTATACTCGTAATTATACAAAAATTTAGACGATATCTGATCTAAATTCTATCAATTGCATTAGATGGATTCGCGTGGGCTTATTGCTTTGCGACATTTAAAAAAAATCCAAATGCGGTGTGGCAATTATGAAAGAGGAAGAGCTCTGGAATAGTGGATCACTTGCCGTTTTGTACCAGCATACTGAGTTAATTATGTTAACTAGATGGTATCTACCAAGGGCCGCCGATTCAATATATCCGGCTCATGGATCCAGGGATCATTAGCCCTTGCGGCAATCCTAAGCATTTGCATACCCTTACGCAATTTCGATAATAAATACAAAGTTAGGATTGTTATAGCCGACCTATCATGTCATATAGTTGATTTCCACCAAGCCTTATCTGCAGTTTATGTCTATTGGAAAAAAGAGATTACAACTCAAAGGGGGTAATTCCTCTTATTAGGTAGAAGCAAACGAGAGGAAAAAGGCAAAAACTAAGAAATAAACCTTGCCGATAACTCCGGAGTGCAATGGGGTATAGTCGTTGTGCTGGGTATGCAGTTACAGTCGCACGGCTATACTCAATCCCGACTCTTGCGTCCTCGTTCGCGCACTCTGGGCAACGTGAGCAACCCATGCGCAAGATGCGGTAACCAACCCGAGTGGAGCCTTGGGTCACGGCAGAAAGAGAGGGAGCTTTGGTGGGGCCACTCCGACTTATTCGGTTTAAGGGCTCACTGAAGTCTGCAGCGTCTGCTCACCAGGAGGTGCGGCTGCAAGCGGGCGTCTGTCTTGGAGCAAGCGGCCCGCTATACAAATGTGTATCCGGTTGAATACCATCCACCCCAGCAATGGTTGTGCGCTGGGTTTGGGACCCGCCACGTAAAAAATATTGCCAATGAAAAGACCAAAAAAGCCTCGGATAACTGCATCCCCACACGTTGACGACCCCCGCAAACGGAACAAGGACTATGAATTTCGGATATGCACCTGGAATGTCCGGACCCTCTATAGGGAAGGTGCCTCTATCCAACTGCTGGATGTACTAACAAAATACCAGGCTGACATCACCGCAGTTCAGGAAATGCGATGGACGGGGCATGGCTGCAAAAAATTTGCAGCATGCGACATCTACTACAGCTGCCATGAGACGGCGCACAAATTTGGTGTCGGATTTGTGGTTGGGCGGAGACTTCGACACCTTGTCTCCCGGTTCACGCCCATCAGTGAGCGAATCGCCACAATCCGCATAAAGGCGAAATTTAACAACATCAGCCTAATTTGTGTGCACGCCCCGACGGAAGAGAAGGACGACGAGACTAAGGAGCTTTTCTATGAGCGTCTAGGAGAAGCGTATGAGCGCTGCCCCCGTCACGATATTAAAATCGTTCTGGGCGACTTTAACGCCAGGGTGGGCAAAGAAGGCATATTTGGTCCAACAGTCGGAAATTTCAGCCTTCATGACAACACCTCCGACAACGGAGAGAGGCTGATCGACTTCGCCGCGGCACGGAACATGGTAGTCAGTAGTACCAGACACCAGCATCGAAAGATCCACAAAGCAACTTGGGTGTCCCCCGATCAAAGAACAAAGAACCAAATTGATCATGTTGTGATAGATGGAAGATACGCTTCGAGCGTTCTTGACGTGCGCTCTATCCGAGGTGCCAACATCGACTCGGATCACTACCTTGTTGCAGCTAAGGTCCGCATGCGCCTCTGTGCAATAAAAAACGTGCGGCAGGCAACGCGACGAAAGTTCGACATCGCAAAGCTGCAGTCACAATGGACAGCCGAAAAATTTAGCAACCGACTCTCAATCCTGCTTAATCAAGCAACTCCTCATCGCCTGGACATAAATGAGCAGTGGGACTCCATATCCCAATCCCTTCGCACCGCTGCGGAAGAGGTTGTTGGTTACTACAAACCGCGCAGAAACAACTGGTACGACGAAGAGTGCCGCGCGGCTGCTGCAGAAAAATACGTAGCATACAAAGCTACCCTTCAGCCAATGGCGACACGCGCGACAATTGAGCGTTACCGGGAGAAAAGGAGGGAAGAGAGACGCCTTTTCAAGAGAAAGAAAAGAGAGGCAGAAAGGCGTGAGTGCGAAGAGCTTGAGATGCTGGCAGACAGGAACGCGGCTCGAAAATTCTATCAGAAAATAAGGCAGCAATCAAATGGTTTTAAGACCGGGGCTAGCTCCTGCAAAGATGAAGATGGAAACCTGGTAACAGATGTCCATAGTACACTTGAGATATGGAGGGAACACTTTTCATTGCTTTTAAATGGCGAAACAGATGGCGCGTTTGATGAAGGAGAACCCGAACCAATGTATAGGGACGAAGCTCACGTCCCTCAACTGGACCAAGACGAGGTGAGAACAGCAATAAAGCGGCTTAAGAACAACAAAGCCCCCGGAGCCGACGGTATACCGGCTGAGCTGTTCAAAGCCGGTGGCGAAGAGTTGGTGGGGCGTATGTACCAGCTTTTAAGCAGAATTTGGTCTGATGAATACATGCCCGAAGAATGGAATCTCAGTGTACTTTGCCCAATCCACAAGAAGGGAGATCCCGCCGTTTGCGCCAATTATCGCGGAATAAGCCTTCTTAATATTGCATACAAGGTCCTGTCGACGATACTGTGTGAAAGACTGAAGCCGTTCACGAACCAGCTGATTGGACCTTATCAGTGTGGCTTCAGACCTGGTAAGTCCACCATTGACCAGATTTTCACAGCACGTCAAATCCTGGAGAAGACACTAGATAAGCAAATCGACACACACCATCTTTTTGTTGACTTTAAAGCTGCTTTTGATAGCACGAAGAGGAGCTGCCTGTACGACGCCATGTCCAAATTTGGGATCCCCGCAAAACTAATACGGCTATGTAGAGTGACGTTGAGCACAACCTTCAGCTCCGTCCAAATTGGGAAGGACCTCTCCGCGCCGTTTGAGACCAAACGAGGTTTTAGACAAGGCGATTCACTCTCGTGCGACTTTTTCAATCTGATGCTGGAAAGCGTAATAAGAGCTGCCAATCTGAATCGCAGCGGCACCATATATAGCAAAAGAACGATGCTGCTGGCGTATGCAGATGATATCGATATCGTAGGTCTGAAACAAAGGGACGTAACCGCAGCATTTTCCAGTTTAGAAAAAGAAGCTAAAGAGGTTGGTCTAGCGGCGAACGAGGGAAAGACAAAGTACCTCCTGGCAACATATAAAGAGTCCACGCGCTACGGGACACACGTCACTGTTGGCAGATATAACTTTGAAGTAGTGAAGGACTTTGTCTACCTAGGATCCAGCATAAACACCACCAACAACGTCAGCCTGGAGATCAAGCGAAGAATAACTCTTGCCAACAGGTGCTACTTTGGGCTCGGTAGGCAATTGAAAAGCAGAGCCCTCTCTCGACGAACGAAACTCACGCTCTACAAATCTCTCATCATGCCCGTCCTTTTATATGGCGCAGAATCTTGGACGATGTCGAACAAAGATGAGAAGGCTTTGGGGGCTTTCGAGAGAACTATTCTACGCAAAATCTACGGCCCTGTTTTCGTGGATGGCGGATATCGGAGAAGATGGAATGAGGAACTGTATGAGCTTTTTAACGACATGGACATAGTTAAGCGCATAAAAATACAGCGATTGCGTTGGCTTGGACATGTTGTACGCATGGATGACGACTCTCCAGTGAAAAGATCCTTCGACTCCGCATCCATGGGTGGACAACGAAAGCAAGGGCGCCCACGAACGCATTGGAAGGACCAAGTGCAGAAGGACCTGTCTGCGCTCGGGATAACCAACTGGCGCAAATTCGCGCAGGAGAGAAGCAATTGGAAATGCTTTTTGGTCTCGGCCCAAACCGACAAACGGTTGTAGTGCCAAATAAGAAGAAGAAGAAGATAACTCCATGTTAAAATTCTTGGAATTTTTCTGAGCTCTTAACTGCAGTTAAGCCTTTGGTGGAAATAGGCTAATACACTTTCATAACGATGGATTCAAACTTTAGGGAGAACCCAAGGAAGCTAGAAACACTTTTTTCGACTCCTATAAACCTATAAAGAGAAAAGAACAACATTTCGTTCTCAAAAACGTTCAGAATTACCGCCTAATTAAGGTATACGCCATGGGGCTAGGGGTGAACACACCGGGCCATTATTGCAGTTGAAAGAGATTAGAAAATAATAGAAAAATTTACAACACATTTTTTACTTTACCCGGCTTTTAGGATAGGCAAACCATTTCTACAAGGCCATGGAGATACCACGCAAAGCTGACGTGGTAAAAAATGTGGTAAGTCGCCTAACTTTCTAATGGATTCTTTTGGGCGTTTTTTTATCGGCCATCAATACTAGTACCTCTACGCTCTCACGTATTCCAAGACTTCTCTTTATACTTATTACGGAAAATGCGACTCGCTTCCACCTTCAGCTCCATAGATTAATCCTACCTAACTCACGTTACGCCCGATCACAGCGGCTTGAAATTCCACGTCGTACTACTATTTATTTAGGGCTCGAGCTAGCTACTTCCTCGGTGGCGGTACTTTGTGAGAAAAGAAATGTCTGTTGCGATTGCAGCGCTTCGACGTTGAGCCTTCCTTTCGTTGTTAGTCGCAATTTTTCGCTGCATAACCGCAGGTGTGGTTGTAGATACGTCTTTGGTCTCTCACAATATGATCGATTGGGTTTTCTCGGCTTTTAATCTGTAGACCGCCATGTGGCCTAATGAATTCTTTAAGGCTGATACCTACCATTTTTCAGCCAACATCCCTCGACGGATTTTTTGTCGTGGAAGCTGAAATATCCAATGGTGGGATCGACGATTTTGTCCCTGCCTTGGATATACCTATGTAAGTATGTAGGGACTAGTGCAGCGCTCGTACATGCCCTCCAAGGGCTCATAAAATACATAGATCTATTTTTTAACTTCAAATTTGTTACGAACCCATATCGTTGTCTTCCCATACCCTTTCTGCAAGTACTCAACCTACAAAAAAAATATCAAATGACCATTAGTCAAGATTACCAAAATAAACCGTTAAAGTTGACAGTAGCTTCGTCATAAGTTAAAAATACATATTATAATTTATGACAACAGACCAAGTGAATGCCAAAGCCTGAGGCATGAACAATTCGATGTAATCAGAGAACTTGTTGGGACAACTACAGAAGAAAAATTGAATCAAAAGGATACAGGAAAGGCGCAGTAACAACAAGGCAAGTAGCTTCAAAAGTAAAAAGGAAAGCAAAAATGCATAAATCTTACAACCTTGGTCAACTTGTCCGTCGTTAATTGATTCATAACAGCGCCTCTGCGACAATAAGAATGTAATCATTTTTCAAAGGACAACGCGTCTGAGAAGAAAGGGAAAGTAATATCAATGTATAAGAGAAAGATTTTTATGAGCGTCAGATAAAGGGGTGGATGGGTTGAAACAAAAGGATTACAACTGGACATTGCGGCCGAAACAAAGGGATGGATGGACTTTGGAAAAAAATTTAATTATGAAAAACATAAAAAGTGGAAATGTAATATGGTGGGGAGAGAAAAGAGAAAAAAGGGTACTGAAGTCATTAATTTGCATATGTTCTCTGTTTGAAGACTGTCAAAAGTGAGGAGGATGTTGGACTTTATGACAATAAACTTAAAGGGAGGAGCGGCGTCGCTCGCTACTACAAATTTGGCAGTTGGCCGCGAAAATGGGCAAGTCAAGTAAAATTGCCTGCGCGCAGGTAAAATATAAATTGATAAAGGGAAAAGAAAAGTGGCCTATAGTGCTGGTGGCGGAAAATGAGCAACTGTGGTAGCAACTGGTTTCGCTTGCATGCCGCTGATTTTTGAAAGGACGAATGTTGTAATCTGCTGGACTTTCAAGCGGATTACAAGTTTGGAAGCTGTTGAAAAATGTACAGCAAGGATACGTGTTTACAAAGCGATTAGAACTTACTTTCTTTCGGGAGTAATGAATAATTTTGAGGCTTTTGAAATATTTGTACAAATTTTTTATGCATATGTTTGCATTTAAAGATATGCATAACTTCAAAGATTTCTCACTTTTTTTTGCCTTCAAAAATTAATAAATATCAACTTATAAGCAGCTTAAAGTATTTCAAATAGGATTACATGCGTTCGCGCTATTATACATACATATGCACAAATACACAGAAAGTTTAAATAGCAAATTAATATTTTTAACGTATTGAGAAATTAGTGCAATTTTTTATTGGCGATCAGGGAGTATACTCAAAACTGTTGGCATTTCCGCCATGTTGGCATCAATTCATTCAAAATGGCCCTACAACAAATTTAGATTTTTTTATATGTACATCACTAGCAGACCCGACAGACGTCGTGCTGCCTAAAATTGCATACTTACTGGACAGTGCAACGGAGATAACATTAAAGACGATTTTTTTTTTTTTTTTTAATGAAGTCATTCACAGTTTAAAACTTTGCGCTCGATTTTCGGCATACACATATGTAATACATATTATGTATACATACATACAGTCGGTATCAAATGTTAATGTACACCTTGTTCTAATATAATATTCACAATTATTTTCCCAGACAATTTTTTTTATTAATTATTTATGAAAATATAGTTCATTCTGTAATATAAACCATATTAATCAAAGCTTCACACTTTATACAAAATTCAATCAATTTTCATCAAAATCTCAAAATTACTAAGAATTTCTAGAAAATTTTCGAATATGTAGTTTTGTAGCCTATTGATTTTAGAAATTTGTTTGTGGATGGTGTTGTGAGTTTTCTTTCATATGACGCATCTGAAAAATCAACGGTAATTTTTAGCAACTAAAATTCAATGGGCTACAAAACTACACACTCGAAAATTTTCTAAAAATTCTGAATAAAAATGTTAAAATTTTGATGATTTTCCAGGAAAATAATTGTGAATATTATATTAGAACAAGGTGTGCACTAACATTTGACACCGACTGTATGCGTATCCAGTTGCCCACTTCAAAGTTGCATTCAAAAAACTCTTAGGCTTTCTGCACATTGGTCGTCCAATCATAGTTGCTTCATCGTCACAATCATGATGCAACGATTACATGACGACTACCCTTTCGCACACTCGGTCGTGATATTTCAATTCATTTGGCGTCTAAAAATTCACTTGGAGCAGGTAGTTTCTGTTTTTATGGCTGATATTTTCGAGAAATATTTACAAAAACCTGCAATTTTTAAAATATAGACTGTGCTGCAACAATTCTAGACATAATTTTTCAGTAATATCTCTTCTTTTCTTTTCGTGAAATGTGTTTTGAGCATGCACACAGAGACTTTTTACAATTTCGTCATATTTTATAGTTAAAACGCTCATATTTATTGAATTTGAATGCAATTATCCACTTTTTAATAATTTCCACAGATTTTATGCAATAACTGCTATTTTTTTGCAATTTTAATGCAAATATTAACTTGTTCACTAATTTTTCCCCATAAAATGTAAACAAACAATGCGTGCACAACGGTTAGCAAACGACGGTGCCGTACTTATCCGTTTCTGCATCTTCTACGATTTTCCGATAACTAGCCGATAACGACAAGTGTGCCAATCTCCTTTGAAATGCATGTGCTCGGCTCAAAATTTCAGGGCGAGACGATAACGCAACTATGATTGTACGACAAGTGTGGAGATAGCCCTAGTTTCACACATCAATTCTGACAACTGTCTTTCAACTTACCCCAGTTTTTTCAAAGACAAAAGTACATACTTGGAAACACAAATGTCAATTCTGGCAACTACCTTGAAATCTATTTTCCGTCTTTTCAAAGACTAATTTAAAACAAGTAAGAAAGTCTAAGTTTGGGTGGAGCCGAACATTAAATACCCGGCGCAAGTATTAAATATATGTTTTTTCACCTTTCCGAAAGCTACCGCTAGATGGTAAGCCGGGGTGTATCAATTTTGAGTAAATTAGCGTCCTTAAATTTCGAAATATTGCAGTTTCAAGCATTTCTGAAATTTGCCGTTATATGAAAAGCGGCCGTAATTTTAGTCCGATATCAATAATTTTCAACATTTTGCTTTTATGTGGCAATTGGTAGAACGGTTACCGATATCCACATATGTGACCATAAGTGGGCGATGCTACGCCCATTTTCCAAAATTTTACCATAAACGTATTTCTTGGTAAAGAATTGTTGCAAGCATCAATTTTGAATAAATTAGCTTTAATATTTACTGATTTATCGAAGATTTTGTATTTCTCTAAATTACCGTTATATGGGATGTAGGCGTGGTGATGGTCCGATTTTAAAAATTTTCGGCCATTTAGTATGATGTACCAAGGCCAACAACTTTGCCAAGTTTGGAAGAAATTGGTGCAGCGGTTACCAAGATATACACATGTAACCATAAGTGGGCGTGGCTATGCCCATTTTCCAAAAATTTATAATATTCTCATTTTTCGTCTGAAAATTCTTGTAAATATCAATTTTGAGTGAATTATCTTCAGTAGTTACTAAAATATCGCAGTTTTCGTATTTCTGGAAATTACCGTTATATGGGAAGTGGGCGTGGTTACAGTCCAATTTCGCCCATTTTCAATACCAACCTACCTTGGATTAGCGGAAACCTAAGAAAGAAAGGAAAGAAATTGGTGCAGCGGTTACCAAGATATACACATGTAACCATAAGTGGGCGTGGCT
>NW_016157100.1:453067-453180 GCF_001687245.7 Rhagoletis zephyria
AATTACCGTTATATGGGATGTGGGCGTGGTTATTGTCCAATTTTTAAAATTTTCGGCCATTTAGTTTGCCGTATCAAGGCCAAGAACTGTGCCAAGTTTGGAAGAAATTGGTG
>NW_016157100.1:453291-489203 GCF_001687245.7 Rhagoletis zephyria
TTATTGTAAATATCAATTTTGAGTGAATTATCTTCAGTAGTTACTAAAATATCGCAGTTTTCGTATTTCTGGAAATTACCGTTATATGGGAAGTGGGCGTGGTTACAGTCCGATTTCGCCCATTTTCAATACCAACCTACCTTGGATTAGCGGAAACCTATGAAAGAAAGGAAAGAATTTGGTGCAGCGGTTACCAAGATATACACATGTAAACATAAGTAGGCGTGGCTATGCCCATTTTCCAAAAATTTATAATATTCTTATTTTTCGTCTAAAAATTGTTGTAAATATCAATTTTGAGTGAATTATCTTCAGTAGTTACTAAAATATCGCAGTTTTCGTATTTCCGATAATTACCGTTATATGGGATGTGGGCGTGGTTATTGTCCAATTTTTTAAATTTTCGGCCATTTAGTTTGCCGTATCAAGGCCAAAAACTGTGCCAAGTTTGGAATAAATTGGTGCACCGGGTACCAAGATATACACATGTAAACATAAGTAGGCGTGGCTATGCCCATTTTCCAAAAATTTATAATATTCTTATTTTTCGTCTGAAAATTGTTGTAAATATCAATTTTGAGTGAATTATCTTCAGTAGTTACTAAAATATCGCAGTTTTCGTATTTCTGGAAATTACCGTTATATGGGAAGTGGGCGTGGTTACAGTCCGATTTCGCCCATTTTCAATACTAACCTACCTTGGATTAGCGGAAACCTACATACCAAAAAATTTTAATCAAAAAGAAAAACAAATAAATGAACAAACATAGTTTCCAAAAATTTAATCAAAGTATAAAAATATTTGTCTACTTAAAATAATATAATTTAATCTTAAAAGAAGATTAAAGAAGAAAAATTAATTTTAAAACAACAAAATGTAAAAATTAAGAAAAAAAATTAAATTAAAAACAAAAAAATTTATTATTATGGGCCACACTGTGGAGGCAAAGTAGATATGTAACCTAAGTTTCACCTCCACAGTGTGGCCCAGGACGCACCTCCATTTTCCATAAATTTTTTTTTTGGTTTTAATTTTTTAATTTAATTTTTAGATTTTATTGTTTAAAAAATATATATTTTAAATATATACTATGTACATATTTAAATATTTCATTGGTTTAAAAATGTGAATAAAACGACAGGCTAACGTTGTAAGTTTAAGGTTATCTATGTACATTTTATCTTTATCCCTAACTCTACCATTTTTGTTATAATTACATTTACTGTGCAACCGGATTCCTACTTTCGCTATCGCTTAAATGCTAAACTACTAAAGCTAAAATTGTTTCTGAATTTATGGCGATATCCAAAAATTTTGGATTTTTTACGGCCGCAAGTGGCGCAGTGAAGCAGCAGCTGTCAAAATTTGTTTGCATATTAATGGTGATAAATATTAAAAATGAAATTATGTTCCAGCGAGAAAATAGCAGCCTCAATCTGGATTACATTTACAAAGGCCAATCCTTGAGAGAATCTACGATTGCAGCTTCAAAATGTTTTGCCCAGGGTGAATAGATGTTTTTACATTCTTTTAACAAATTAGTTTCAAGGAAATCCGTATCCTTTTCAGGATACAGCAAGCAGCATTAGCATTCCGAATATAAATAATATCGGTGGATTGGAAATAATGAAACCTTAAGTGAAAATGGAGTGTTTTATGAAGCCAGTTGGATGGAATTTCTCCTCAAGGCATATCTGCTAGACAACATGTAGTAAATAATTTTCTTTAAATTTTTTGTTTTAGAATTTCGAACCAGCATAAATTTTTGGCTTTTTGTCACTTTATTTCTGTTGCTGTTTTCCATTTTTCCTATTTATTACAAATTATTATTTTTTCTAAAGTTGAGTAGTTTAAATGAACAACGATAGAAATATTAGCTCTAATTTGTTTATAAATTTTTTAGTAGCAAATTTTTCTCGCCGCTAATTTTATACCTTTTTGAGCGAAAAATATGCTGGAATCGATAATCTTAAAATTTTATATGAGAATTGAAGTCGGTTTTGTTTTTTGCTTCAAAATTACTTGTTTTACTTTTATCCTTTTCTTCATCTACATATTCACCGAGATGATGTGAAGTGCGATGACGTGATAAGAGTTTATGTGATGTGATCAGCGTTGCCATTTTAGCCGTTTTCCGGCTAGATTTAGCCGGTTTTGATAGCAACTAGCCGGAGAAAATACGATCTAGCCGGCAGCCGATTTGTTAGCCGGTTTGTAAAAAAAAGTTGGCCGTTTTTAGCCGATTTTACTATTTGCCTAATTTTCAGGTGCAAAAAGTAATCAAGTTGTTCGAAAGCAATAATGCANCTATTTTATATACAAGATACGGTTTAAAACGTGAAGAAAAATGCTGCCATAATTTTACTGCTCTTAAAATTAATGAATTCAGGTGATATATACAATAGTGATTCATTTGATGATGAGGAATATACACTCGATATAAATTAATGGTGTTAACTAGTCTTTCGTTTCTTGCGATTTATTTAAATAAAGCATGTGAATTTTCATAAAACATTTTAGCCGTTTTTTGCCAGAGTCTATGTGAAACTTCACTAAAACATTTTAGCCGTTTTTAGCCGCTTTTTTTTGCCAATCTAGCCGGTCGACCCAAAAAGTTCTGGCAACACTGGATGTGATGTCAGGTAATGTGATGCGATGTGATGCGATCATGTGATGTAATGTCTTGTCATGTGTTGTCATTTAATGTGAACTCATGTCGTATGTGGTGAAATTAGTATACATTGTATTCATACATGTATTTACTGATGTATATGAATAAAAAAATGCTCTAAGAGATATATGTTTGTGTTTATACAAAAAATTTCGTTGCGACGCCCTTAGTAACGTCCGCAATAAAGTACAATATACTTAAAATAACACACGCACAAGTACTTGCGTATTTTTATGAACAATCATCTTGATTTATAATTATTTCTATGCACTCACGAAGGAAGACGCCTGGCATACTCAGAAAAAAAAACAAACCCTTTTATATGAATAATCGCCCCAATTATCTCCTTAAGCACATTAACACCTGACAACTACAAGCATTTAACATTTTCATTGCATGCAATGAGCAAATGCGTATTTAAGACGCAAGCATTCAATTACTCAGCACCATTTCACAGTCAGACATCAATCACCAACGACACACAACAGCTCCAATACGAATCACATATCCCTTTCTACACAAAAAAATAACAACTACAAAATGTTGCGTTTACTCGCTGATCTACTCGCCAGCTTGCTTTTCTTATCAACTGCTCATGCGCAAATGCAACAATGTTCCTGGTATGGACCCAGTCTGGTAAGTAGTAGCAGTGGAGCACTTACATAATTATGTAATCGAGTTAGATGAATCCAGCAAAAAGCTTAAAAAAACGCAAAGCTTGCTCATCGCCAGCTAAAAGTACTTATTGTAATTTATTGAAATCTTGTTTACGTTTTTTATGCGCTTCATATTATAATTAGTTGTTTTTTTTTTGCTCGCACTCCTGAGTGTAACCTCGATTTTATTCCGCCTAAGTACTTAATTGATATCAAATGACATGAGGCGTGTTAAAATAAGACCAGACACTGCAGCAGCTAAATATGCAATTATCAATTCATTGAATCGTAACTTTTTTGCAGCCTTTTGGGCGCACACATTATTTAGCCGCTCCCCCAGTGGATCTTAATCAGCCACCAATTTATCTGCCTGAATCGATTCCGATAAGCGAGGAGCCACAGGAATCGCAAGCTCCAGCCGGCAGAAGGATATGGATTACCAGAAGAACAAGGGTCGCAAAGAGATGAAGGACTACGAGGAGAACAACAAACAAAAGAAACCAACAAATTAATTAAGTCAAAAATACACTGTAGCCTTTTTTAAGCACTGGCTTTTAGGGCAAATTAATTATAAGTAAATCTTAAAACAAATAATTTAATAAAAAAGTTCCATACTAATTAAGAGAGGCATACAATCATTAGTATTAATAAAACTTATTTTTAAATTTGTTATGCCCAAAGTACTAAATTTAATTTTTTTTTAAATTTTGGTGTAAGCTTTTTCTCTCATTGCTTAGTGACCAGTGAAAACATTTGTTAAACTAAACATCATGGCACAGTCCTGTATACTCCACAGGACTCGCGGATGTGAAATTCGATCAGTAATAAAATTCCAAGAACAAGCCGAGCGTTTTTCGGATCAGGTCATCTAAGATCAGTACCGCATTGCTTGACGCACGAAGTGTTGGTTACTCAATGTCTTGTTAATACTAACTGCAGGTTAAACATCGTTATCGACGTGATCGACTCCATAACATATACCAGGAACCGATAACTATGTTTAACCTGTAGTTAGTGTCAACCAAACATTGAGTAACCGGGCCTAAGGGGCCTGGTTTTCACTACTCCTCTGGTATGTTCTCTAAGTGAACTCAATGAGATCTCGAATTATATTATGCTCGATTTTTATTTGTCGCGATCTGTACTATTTTATAGTTTACTAAACTCTTTTTTGTAGTATACGCCTATTACATAACTAGTCAGTTGTTGGAAGTAAGAACCATTCTGTTAATTTACTTGAAATAAATAAATAAACATTTCCATACAATTCCCGATTTCACATTTGGAGATTCTATTGACTTCAGTGCTACTTGGCTATCGACAAAGATAGTGGTTTTATCTTCCGGAACCCCTGTACTAAGTAAACGACTAGCCGCCCTTTCTATAGCAATCGTTCGGTAAACGAAAGGACTAATTACTCTGCAGGCCCTTCGAGTAGAGACCGCCTCTTAAACCATCAGTGTAGATGGATATACATACGAACCTCTGCATCCCATTCTTGTCTGCTCTGAAACCTAATAGGTACTTTAGTATTGAGTGCTGGCTTCTATGTCAGCTTTAATGCCATTGAGCCGGCCCTTTTATTTCATTCAGTATTGCTGCTTGCCCGAAATTGGTTGCCTTCTAAGTCTGAGAGCGCTCTTTACGGCTGCACAATGGATGAAAATATGCGGTGGTTGCAGATGAAATATCATGATAAGCCCTTCCTGAGTGCGGTAGTCACTGCTCTCGATATGCCTAGGCATACGAGTCTTTGCACTCTCCTGTTATTCTCCTCTTATTCGCTTTGTCTAGAGCACTCCGCCATACTAATGACCCGTGGGTTGCTGTGGTGTTCATCTCATAGCTGATGTACGGTGACAATCCCCATTGGTTTTCAAAGGCCCTTTTGCACGTATATATGCAGCTTAGCTCTCACCTCTACATTCCTTTTGCAATTCAACTTGGAGTCCAGAATGGTTCCGACTGGTTAACAGATATGAGCTGATCAGCCATCGTACGAGCTCAAGCATCGTCAAGATCAAAGTTGGCTATCTGCTGAGTTGGTAAAAGCTGCAATTTGGGCAAATAGAAACTTTGCTCCAGAAAAAATGATGGAGATTTATACTTAACGGAAACTGAAGAGGATTTTTGGTTATCTTCAATCCCACAATCTCAATCAAAATATTTATATAAATGCAGTTGAGTGAAAAAAGTCAACAATAGCTGATGCAGAGGTAAACTAAAACTACAACAATAACACATATGTAAAATGGAAAAAACACGATGTCTTTCAAAGAAACTAAGGCAAACGCCTGAGGAAATATGTAACTGCTAACGAAAGGACAAAAGAAAAGGCGTCGCCATTCGAAAGGTGTGAACCAGTGACAATGAGCACAGAAGTCGATGAAGAAGTTAAATGCGCTCGCAGTGTAGAAAAAATGCACATCTTGAAGTAACAACGCGAGTGGAATAAACAATAACAACAGTGGATAACACAACAGTAAACAAAGGAGGTGGAAAAGTCAGCAAAAATGGGGTTATGCTGAAGAAGTCTGTCTCTATGCAAGCTGATGGATTTTCGTGAAAAGAAATTTCGGTGAAATGCAAATGTGCAATGGAAATGGAATGCATACCAACAAACACAAATGACAGCAGTGCAAAAGAAATATGTTTTGTTTAGGAAAAAGAAAAGCATTAGAGAAATGCGAGCTGCTACAAAACGGCTGCAGGACAATGCATGGCAGCGGCAGCACAAGCGAGGAGCAAAGGGTTGTATATATCCCGCGGCATGGACAACTATCAACTGCATACTCGAGTATATGCGAATAAATGGATTTTCCTCTTGAATAAATGCGCATCACCTCACAATCAGACAGGCAAGCAGGTATTGTATGCACGTAGATAGGTAGCAGCCAGGACACACTCGAAACAGGCAGCTGGTTTGGTCGCAGCTAAGATTAATGTCCGAAAAATGGTAATTTGTAAAAGCGGTGACAAGCTGGCAGAAGGCAGCAAGCGAGTAAAAAGGATAGCGGGCGCATGCAGAGTTGACACAGTGAGCGTGCGTGCGCTTGCGCTTTTATGGTGGCTATGCAAAAGTCGAAATTGAGTTGTAATCTCAGCGATTGTCCCACTTATGTTAATGAATATGCGCGACAGCGACTTGCTGTTGTTGTTGACTTTCGGATAGTTCTGCCTGCGCCTGCGCTGTGACTTCCCAGAATGTCCTCATGCCTGTGTGTTCGTACGTGACTTGCTTACTTTCTTCCTTGCGTTTATACTTAATTTATGGGCCAACTGCAGTATCACACCTTTCTGCTTGGCATTACCTGCGCGCATCCTTTCGCTTCATCCATGTTTGCCTTTTTTGTGGAAGTTGTGCGTGCGTTTGGTTTCTGGTTGTTTTTTTTTTCCATGTAACTTGCATGCATTTTGTCAGAGGCGTTCAGTGACAATGCGACACGTTTGTTTTGTAAATATTGCGTTTGTTATTAATGATTTGTACACTTCAGTTTCCGATTCGGCAAACCGAAGCGTTTTCGCTGCCAGCTTCCAAAATGCATTTGCATATGAACTCTTCTTGCCGAAAATGGAGTTAAGAAATTTATTTCATTTGAGTTTGAAAGTTTACCCCTACTTTCTACCATTGAAATTTAATATTTGCTATTGATTTAGAGTTTTGTGAGTTCTGAAATTTTAGTAAGGATATACGACCATCTAACTTCATATATTTTCTCATATTTTTCTTTCGTAAACTTGCATTTGCATATCGTTTCCATTTGTCATTTGTCACTGTTGTGTTGATAAATATTTTCATCCTCTTGCTGGGTTTGTTTCAAATGGTTTTTCTTTTGCTGAACACTTTTATCAAATTAATGATTTCTTAATTATTTTGTGTAACATTTTTTTCTCGTCTGCTTTTGGGCAATTAATAATTTTTATGCAAATTTTATAATATTGGGAGAATACGAATTTCTTCCATATGTAATCCAAATGCTTCCACATCCATATGGTTCTCTTCACATATAAAAATTGTAGTAGCTACGCGTGGAAGAAATGCAATTTCTTTCGATTCACTTCTATGTAGTTCGGGTAATAGTGCACTTTAGCTTAACCAGGTCAAAAATTGATGAAACAATTCGAAAAATGAGGTATCAGGTTAAGGGGCTTGAGATGTAGATGTGCAATAAGGTTTTACTTTTTCAAAAAGAGTTGCCACCTTTTAAAAAATTAAGTGGAAACTATGGCTGCATTTCTTTATTCATTCTGAACGTTTGGAATAAACTTTTTTGTTTACTTATTCTTTAGAATGTTCCTGATGATATGTTAACGTATATTTCAAACGTATTCTGTTTATCCCGGCTGTGAAATGGGATTATCCGGAATGTATAAAGAAACGCAGCCTATTTATAAATCAATACCATCATATCCCTATCCTTCCCTCGATTTTCAAAAATGAGATGTCACATTAAAAGGCTTGGTTGCAAATGTGGAATGAGGTTTTACCTTTTGAAACGAGTTGCCACCTTTAAAATAGTAAATTCAAATTGTTTCAAAAACTAAACCAGCTGTTACAAAATAGGTTCAGTGAAAATGGGTTTTAAAAGCTTTATTTTTTAACTTAACTGTGAGAGGGTTACCACCTGTTTGAAAAATCAAATTCAATTTTAAACAATAAAAATTACATAGGCAATTTAAAAATGCTCCCACACAGGGGTTCCGACGAAAGGGGTTTAAGAAAATAGCAATTTGAAAATGTTTGGAAAAGGATTACCACCTGTTTTAAAAGTCGTGGAGTGGAGTATTAAAATATGGGTGTTAAACGAAAGAGCGCTAAAAAATCTTCAGTTGAGACATTAAAATTTTGTGCGATAGTTTGAAGAGAATTGCCAGCTGTCGAAAATTTTAAATTCAAATGAATTATTAAGTTAAATAAATTACTAAAAGAGGTGATTCAATCGTTTATGGGTTTGAGAAGGATTTATGTCTGAACTGTGTTTAGGAGAGTTGCCAGGCGATAAAAAAAATAAACTCAATTTAATTAATCAGTTAATTGAATTATGCGTCAAGGTATCAGACGGAAGAGGTTTAAAAAGATTTCAGTTTGAAAATACTTCGCAGAGAGGTGCCACCTGTCTAATGAAAAGTCTAATTTCTTTAACTTATACACATTTTTAATGAAATATTAAAATATGGAGGGCAAAAGAAAGAGTTTTAATAAAACTTTAGTTTGAAAATAATTTTTGTTAGGGTTGCCATCTATTCGATTTTTATTTTGAGTGCCAAGTTCGGTAATTGTGTTATCAGCGGCGAAGTCAGTTGGCCCCTTCGGAGCCGCGATTTCATGCCCTTAGACTTTTTTTGTGCCACGCCGGGAAGGACCGATATTATGCGAACTATCTATTAACGATTCCGGCCCTTCGGGCATTTCTTGAGATAGAGCCAGATATCGTCACCACGGTCTTGCAAAAATGGATTAACAGGATGCGCTACGAAGACAGTCACATGATGAAATCATGTTCCATAACTAATGGTAGTGATAGAACGATACGAGTACCGAGTACAGAATATCGATACTTTTCATGGGTACTAAGTAGTATCGAGCACTCGATACTTTTTGACAAGTACACGGTTAAAAATTTCGGTTTTAATTTTAAACTTTTTGGACTACATATATGACCAAACTAAATTCAGTTTCAAATACAAACCTTCCAAGTTTATAAAAAAGAGAGCACATATGTTGGGTTTAGAATTTAAACAATTCGGTTTAAATGTTAAACCCAAACATTTTCATAATTAAGAAAAAAAAAAAAAAATATTAAATTTCATGCTCCGTCTGGTTGGGATTGAACCCGGACAGCCTTGGTAGCAACCAATTGTATCAAGCATCTTTGCACACTCAGCTACAGCCACGCATGTAAATGTGCTTTCATATGTTGAGTTTGAATCAACACCACAATTCGCTGTGCAAACATATTCTATTTCGGTTTAGATTTTAAACCAAAGTTTCTATATTTGAAACCTAGAAACTAGAATTAAAACATTTTGGTTTGATTTTTAAACCACGAACTTTTTGGGCTAAAATTTAAACCAGAATATATTAAAAATTGCGTAAAACTATTGACTGGTGTAAAAAGTAGACTATAAAAGTTTATAAAAGGCAGTAGTCCCAGCGCGGTTTAAAAATTAAACCCAAATTTTTGACCGTGTAACACTGTACGGCAAAACCAACTTTTTTTCTGGGTATTGGACCAAACCAATTTTATTTTTAAAGAGATTGAGTCATAGGTAAAAAAGTAAATTCTCCGTTTTTCGAAGTTAGCTTCCGAAATCGAGATATGGGCCTTCGAAGTTCGAAATAGGACCTTTGGTAAAAAATTATATCTAGTTATTGCCTATAAATAACTAAAAACCTTAAAATATAGACGTAGTCCTTCTTTTGCTCTTATTTAAATTGTATATAACTTTTTTTGTACAAACTTATATTACAGGTGCTATAGGTGATATGCCTATTTGTATACTTCGTATATAAAAATTGTAGAAAAAAACACATTTAAATGAAAAAAATACCTTTTTTTATAGAAAAAAATATTTTAAACAAAACGATTACTAACCGATTTTTAAAAAATTGAGATCGTTGTAAAGACGATTAAATCCCCTTCTGATATGCATATTTGTATACTTCGTATATAAAAATTTGAGAAAAAATCCCTTTTTTTTATAAAAAAATAATTTTAAACAAAAAAATTTCTAACCGATTTCTAAAAGGTTGGTATCGTTGTAAACGCGACAAAACTCCCTTTTTTCTGATATGCATATTTGTATACTTCGTATATAAAAATAAAACAAAACACGTCTAAATGAAAAAATACCTTTTTTTTATAAAAAAAATATTTTAAACAAAAAAATATTAACCGATTTTTAAGAAATTGGTATCGTTGTAAAGGCGATTAAACCCCCTTCTTCTGAAATGCATATTTGTTTACTTCGTATATAAAAATTTAAGAAAAACCACATTTAAAAGAAAAAAAAACTTAAAAAAAATATTTTGAACAAAAAAATTGCCAACCGATATTTAGACAATTGGTACCGTTGTAATGGCGATTAAACACCCTTTCCTCTGATATGCATATTTGTAAACTTCGTATATAAAAATTTGACAAAAACATTTAAAAGGAAAAAATTCCAATTTTTTCCTATAAAAAATATTTTCAACAAAAAAAAATACTAATTAGTAATACAATTGAATACTTTATTTAAATAAAGCAGAAAATTATCTTTAATTTTTATATATAAACTGTTATGTAAAAATCAAAAACCATGGTGTTCTTATATTTTTATATGCCTTGGACTTCTGTTACATAAACTTTTGCTTTATTTTTAATAGGGCTGTGGGTGAACAAGAACGATGCCATTTTTTTAAAAAGCGGTGAGTATTTTTTTGTTTAAAACATTTTTTGATAAAAGTAGTTATTTTTTACTTTTAAGTGTTTTTTCTAAAATTTTTATTCACGGGGTATACAAATATGCATATCAGAAGAAAGGGGGGTTTAATCCCATTTACAAAGATACCAATGTTTTTAAAATCGGTTAGTAATTTTTTTGTTCAAAATATTTTTTTTCTTCTCAAATTTTTATATACGAAGTATACAGATATGCATATCACAAGAAAGGGGGTTAAATCATCTTTACAACGATTTGAATCTTTTGAAAATCAGGGCATGAATCACGTAACTTTGAAACGATGGTCGTTCAAACGATACTGACAAAACGACCTCGTAAAAACACTGATTTATGCATTTGTGTTGCTGTTACGTGTTACTATTACTATTACGTGAAGCAAAACTGGAATCGAGTTGACCATATCGCACAAACGATCAAACAATTTTTGGTTTTCATGAAGCAACCCAATATCGACACGATATCGTTCAGAAATTGTCGTCATACGTGATTCATGCCCAGTTCGAAATTTTCTGAAATTTTAAGTTTATAATTTTTCTTAGATCTCACCTTTGACCCGTTATAGCACCTGTAATACAAGTTTTCACAAAAAAAGTTATATACCATATAAATAAGAGAAAAAGGCGGACCACGTCTGTATTTTTACTTTTTTTTTTGCTTTTTACATGCAATAATTAAAATAAATTTTTTACCAAAGGCCCAATTTCGAACTTCGAAGGCCCATATCTCGATTTCGGAGGCTAACTTCGAAAAACGGAGAACTTACATTTTTTTACTTATGACTCATTCTCTTAAACAAAGTTGGTTTGGTCCAATACACAGCCGAGTGCTATACAGTGTAATGAATGGTGGAAGAGGATGGTCTTCCGACTCGACAACTTGCGCACTCTCCAGCATAAAGCAGCCGTCGTTAACCCATGTATTCTACCTTCGTTGTGAATTCGAAATCTAGCCGACAGTAGGCCACTTCATAGGCACGCGTGCCAAAGCTTTCAAAAGCTCTCTGTACTATTTATATAGGGCAGGCACCAAATGGAAGCTCTCGCTGGCCAACTCTGATCTAGCCCATTCTTGAAACAAATTTTTTATGAAAGAGAGCTTATCTTTCCGTTAGAGAATGGGCTTCACCGCATTTACTTATCATTTTCTATAGTTGCATTTCATTTTCAAAGTAAAGTTATTTATATATATACGCGTGCTTTTAAAAACTTGAATATTTAAGCTTTTTGCTATAAACATTTAATTTACGCACGTTAAACTAAACTTATTGATAGTTTATTTCAAAAACTCCTTTAGATCAGATTAAAACTATTAAAAGCAGTGGCTATTCAATTTACAAATAGGAAGAGGTCAAAAAAGCAAGGCAATCTGATTTTTGTTTGCTTTTTGCGTTTACTTTGAGAATACTTGGAGGTACGAGTATTATCGATACTTTTTTGCAGATATGAGTACTGGCATCGATTATTTTTTAGAGTATTCTATATGAGTACTAGTGTCGATACAAAATAAAGTTCTATCACTAATATTGCCATTAGATATTTGTTCTTTCGAATAAACCCGTAATATACCGAAAAAAATGGTTTGAGTTAATTTTTTTAAATAAATCATTTTTTGTTATGGTCATCAGATCTTTTATGTGAAGGTCTTTTTTTAGCGGTACATGGTCGTTCAGAAAGGGCTGGTGGCAAAAACATCGACAATATTAATCCTGATTTTAGACTCAGCCTTAGCTGTTGTTTCGGATTTGTTTTTATCTTTGTATTCATCTTTATCTTCATCATGATCTTCATTTCCATCTTAATCTTCATGTTTATTATTATTAACTTTATTTTTATATTTATAATTATATTTATATTTATCTTCATCTTCCTCTTCACATCCACTTTCATCTCCATCTCCTATCATCATCTTCGACTTAGCCTCCATTAACTTCAACAAAGAAGTAGATAATCCTACAGACCAATTATCCTCAGCTCCTTTCTTCTAAAAGGCATTGAGCTTGGCTCAACACATCAGAGATGTCAACCTAACTGAACGACCATTGAATAAGAATCAATTTGCCTATCAACCACAACCAGGGAAATTCACTGAGACTACCATTCGTAGCCTTACGTGAAAAAATTAAATGGCTCTGATGTCTAAGAGCACAGCCCTTTGCGTCTGCATTGACATTTCAGGAGCTTTTGAAAACACGTCATACGGGGCAATAACAGATGCTCCGATATACAAAGGTGTAAGCCCCATCATCAAGAATTTGGTTCTCTCTATGCAAAAAAAACAAGGAAGATCAGTGTGAAGCTGCGAGGCATTAAAAAATATGTTACAGCCACAAGGCGTTGCCTTCAAAGGGGTGTACTCTCTGCTCTCTTGTGGACTATGGCTACAGACGAACTCGTCCTCCTACTGAACGAACATGGCTTTGAAACGCAAGGCTATGCATTCAATATGGTGATCTGCGCTGCGTAACAGGGCTGCATGGCGATCTACTCTAGTTCCATTTACCCTTAGGAAAAGTTTTACCATAACTGAATTTACTCTGGGCAATATTAGCATAGGTCTTTCAAAAAAAGTAGCACAATACCTGGGGATGAGGCTGTATAAGACACTTACCTGCAACGCACATTTGGATGCAACCGTCAACAAGGTGATTAGAGCCTTCTTCGCTTGCATGTGCCCTTTTGGGAAAACTTGAGGACTCTCCCCCCAAAATGGCCTACTATCACCTACGCAACCTTGGCATTATGGATTAAATCTACACAAGATCCTGCTGATGCACTCAGTGCTCTTGTGTGGGTACAACGCCCTTCCCAATTCTAATTGAAGGGGAGACCACCCTTTCAGCACTGAGAATCCTAAACACTTCCGTATTAAAGATTTATAAATGCCCCATAATGCATTCGCTTTATTTTTGGAAGGTGCTGGCTCACTCTACCACCATTTTGCACTCCTCATTTTATGGATCGTCACACATTATAATGAGGAGTCTGGAGGCGGCTCTGTGCTCCCGCTGCGCCTTCACGGCTGAACGAACCATCTTTTCCGCCTTATAACAGCTAGAGCGGAGTAGGTCTAGCCTCGCATCACCTCGTAAGGGGTAAGGACCGAACTGTCGGTGATATGTTGTCACAGGGTGGGTCTCAAACTTCAGTTATCATATAAGTTGAAACTAAGCTGAAATATTTAATTTGTGTGAAAATATTCATTGTCAGTCAGTCACGTCTTTAAGATAGGCATGAAATCGCTTCCGCACAGAGGCCAAGTAGCTCGCAGGTAGGGTCTATCTCCAGGAGGTTCTTGTGTAAAAGCATGCTAACGAAATAGGCTTCCTGAAAAGGTCTGATGGATCATTTGCTAACAGTCGCATGGATCTTCTTAGCTTGACAATGAAGTTGAATTTTACTGGCTACTACGCAGAAACTGTTCGATGAGGCCAGAATAAGGTTGGCTATATCTAGCGATTGCAGGGCGGAATAAAAACAAAATCACCAAAGTTCTTTGGAGGAAAAACTGGTCGTATCCGTCTATTCAATCTCAACTAACCGATTTTTTAAGTATTTAATAGGATAATTCACAATTGTGAAGCAGAAATCGTATTCTTTACTCCCACTCAATCCGATTTTCCAAGCATTACCCAAGCAACAGAGAGAGGACGCGTGCAGAACAAATCAACAAAGAGCAATACATTGAAAAGGACATTAACCTAAAATAGATTATTTACGGTTAAACAAAACAAATTGAAGATGCGGAAATGATGCAAAGAACAATAACCAGACGTTATTTATAGACTGAGGAAAATAAACAACACCCGCACTTGAAAAATTGAGCTAAAATTAGTGACAGGACGAAGGCAGGCGAAGCTGAAAACAATGCAATATTACTTAGAACTCATGTAAGTAAATAGATGAGTTATACATACAAAGGAAACGGCAGATGAGATGAACAACAGAGAAGGTGTTAGGGTAAGTGGGTCTGAAATCGAAGTTGAAAGATGAGCTGTGGGCACGAGTCAATAACGCAAATCGAGTTATCGTGTGTGCCTTCAAAGTACATGCGGTCCGGCGGCTGTGCATTGGTATTGATATTTAATTGTATATGCATATGTATGATTGTATGTATTTAGGTAGTGCAATATAATATGCAGCAGCTTACCATGTGGGTGCCGCTGAAACATGCAACTGCTGCTGCTGCCGTTACCATTACTATTGTGCCGACTGATCGCCGCAAATGATGATGATCCAGGTTATGTGTCTGGCATTTCTAGCTCAAAATTGTTCCAGCTACGTTACTGCTTACTATGTCTATAATGTACCAATGTTGCACAGTGCGAAGGGGGACTGTACGACTACGTACAGCAATTCGACATAGCATGAATAAAACAGCAGCAGGCACCAGTGTTGCCGTTTTGGTAGAATTCTATCAACTTTGGTAGAATATTTTTCTAAATTTTAATTTTGATTTATTTGTAGCTGCTTTTTTTCATGTGCCCAAAAATTAAATGAAATTAAAAAATATTTTTTTTTTTAAATGAAATCGAAAAATAAAAGTTCAATAATAAAATAAGTTCATAAAAATTAACGGAAATTAAAAAAAAATGTTTCCTTTTTATAATAACATAATGTAGGCATTAAAATAAATAAAAAAATAAGTTCCTAAAAATTAAATGAAACTAAAATAAAATTTTTCCTTTTTCTTTTTTTTTTAACAAAAGCGAAACCAAATATATTTTTGAATATTAAATGAAGTTAAAAAATATTTATGTTTCTTTTTAAAACAATACAACCTAAAAATTAAGTCAAAAAAGGAAAAGAAAAAAAAGAAAATGAAATTAGTTGCCAAAAATTAAATTAAATTAAAAAATATGTTAATTTTTAAAAGTTAAAATAAAAAAAATAAAATAAGTTTCTAAAAATGTAGCTAAATTACAAAAAAAATGTTTTTAAAATAAAAGAAAATATATTTTTCTTTTTGAAACAATAAAATTTAAAAATAAAATTAAAAAAGCAAAAGAATTTAAAAAATATTTTTCTTTTTGAAACTTAAAATAAAATAAGATCCTGGAAATTAAATTATACTAAAAGAACATTATTATTTTTAGAACAAAATCTTTAAAGTCAAAAGAAAATGTAATTAAAAGAAAGAAAAATATTTTATTGAAACATAAGAAGAAAAAAATATATTGAAAAAGTTAAAAAAATATATATTTTTCGTTTTTAACAATAAAATCTAAAAACTTAATTTAAAAAAATATGAAATAAAAGTAAGAAAATAAAATTAGTTTTTGAAAATTAAACGATATTAAAAAATATTAATTTGTAGGTATAAACACATTATTCGTTTTTTAAATATTAAAATCTAAAATAAAATAAAATTAAATAAGAAAAGTTAAAAATGTAATTCAACAATTTAATAAAAACAAGAAAAAAGAATTCCACTGCCTGAGGACTCGAACTCGGATCTCTCGAATGGAACGAATGGTGCTTTGCTCACTCGGCCATTGTGACTTTCTTTGTGACTGGCTTTCTATCCAAAGAGCTTAACACCATAAAAGTTGGCAAAGGAGCTTTTTTGTTTAAGTCTGTCTTAGGCAGAAGTGCCATGTAAACTGATTAAGAATTGGGCTGATAGTCAATCTTAATTTTGTCATCGTTTATAAAGCTTTCCCTTTCTTGAACCAGCATTTTTCGAGCGAATGTAATCCAATTTTTATCGCGATTCATCGAACGCTTCACGAAAGGCTCTATCTGATACAACAAAACAAAGCATTTTTAAACTTTCCTTTCTTGAAGTAGAATCTCTTGTTTTGGCCTTGCTTAAAAGTGTTCTTGACTTTCGGTAGATTTTATGTGGGCATTTTGGTAGAAAAAAAAATAATGTTTTATGCGGCAACATTGCCAGGCTCGTAATGGGATTGTTGCTGTGCTGACTGATTGAACGGATGTTAACTATGGCGGCTTGATCTTTACCAGTGCAAACACAACGAGCGGTCGAACGCGTGTTTGAAATTTTGCGCATATGGCAGATCCTTTAGCGCAAGCGCATGTGCACTTGTGTTAACATACAAACATAGATAAATGCATGCCTGCATTCATTGTTCGCTATTCGGATGTTGAGGGTGATTGTACTCAATTTATGTACGTTTTTACTATTTACTTTTGTTGTTTGAGTGCGGAAAGATGCATGCGAGTGCAGCAACAGCAGCCGCTTTTGTAAGTGTGGTATGTGGCACAGCTGCTATCGATTTATCCGTGGCGTATGCTATATTTATTTCAATTATATGCCGCACAGATGACAGACGTGCCACAAATTAAACTACAAATCTATGAACGCGGGGCCATACATTTTTTAGTTAGTCATAAAATTTGAGTAACGAAATTTCGTTACAATTGCACTTAATGCACTTTTCGAGGGTTAATATGCTAATTTTTATTCATTTAAATATTTTCAGTCTCTAAATACCATGCCACCAACATCTGGTCAAAAAATGCGATTGTGGCCTTTATACACGTTAGTTTGCAGCAAAAGCCAGCCGCAAGGACATGCCACAGCACGCGATAAAGCACCACCTAAAAGAGAGTGTCTACTAAAAATTTAAGTAGCTGTCCAGGACGCCAGTCATTCCTGCATAATCTATACAAAAATGAAATTGTACTTATGGTTTTAGGTATAGAAACGTGGCATTCAGTGCCTGCCGTAGCCTTGCTGCTGATAAGCCACACTCACGTGCTACGCTTATCAGTTGAACACGATCTTGCTGCACACATATCTTCAAACATATTTGCAGCTACCATAAAGAGGCATGTCATTTAATTGATATTCGTTTGCCACAGCGGCGCGTATATACGACAAGCATAGCAAGAAAATTTTTGGTATGAATATTTTTGTATACCCTGCATGGCATGACTTTATGGGTGTCTTAGTTTCCTTTAATGCCAAGCGGGTCTTAGGGCAGCTACTCGCCTCTCAATCGACTGTTGTTTGGGAGGTCGGCCCGAAGTGCTGCTACTGCCGATTACGGGATTCAACGCCATAGCCATCTTTGCAATACTGACACCTTTTTCGGCCAAAAAATGCTAAGGCAGCTGTTTACTAAAACTAGCAGGCGCCTGGTTACTGAGCAGAGACTTTCCAAGCGGAACTGCCGTACAGCAATATCGAGAGCACATTGTTTTTTAAAAGCCTAATCTTTAAGCTGGAACTCAAATTGATACCAAAGGTCGCTCTGGCTTTACTTATTCAGCGGTCAATATCCTCGTCAGTTTCGCTACCGGAGGCAACTTCGCTGTCAATGTATGTATGTGAAATTCCTCACAGTCTCAAGAATTTGGTCGGAGACTACCACATTACCACAATACTTCGCTAGCATACTTAAAACCTTTAGTCTTCCTAAGGTTAATTTTCATGCCTGCAGGCTTATCTGTGTAGCGCAGTTGCCGATTTTAGACAGATACACCAAAAGTCATATGTCGTCAGCGTAGTCAATGAGCTGCAGTGAACTGAACATGGACCAACGAAGTCCGCAATCGGCAGGTTGCTTCATGGCAGCACTCAACGCATCCCTAATCACCAAAGGGAAGAGAAGGTGTGAAGGTGTGAAGGTGTGTAGGCGTTGTAAACTTCCAAGGTTTCAGATGAATTTCCTTTGTGAAGAACACGACACCTACTTAGTTTCGTTGTATGGAAAATTAAAAGCAATTACGGTTTTATTGGCCGAACAACGAATTGGACGAACACTATCGAAAGCCTTTTTGAAATCGGCAAACATCAAATGTACATAGATTAGCTCTGAACTCGACGCACTATGCTGAACTGCATTTTCCGTGCAGAAGAAGCCCGCACGGTAACCTGTCTGAGAGTTGTCGATAGTCGGTCTCCAGGATTACCTTTGGCAATGTTATTTGCCACCGCAAGCAAAACGCAGATACCAAGCCATTGATCACAATCCCTTAGGTCATCATTTTGCGGGATTTTTATAATATAATCCACTCATGGGAGACTTTTCGATTCTGCACCTCGGTTCCCCTGATTTTGGTGTTGAGATATCAGCTTTGCCTTTTCTCTGTAGCCTGGTTGTAGATTAACTCCTGCAAACGCAATCAGACAATGGGATCTGGACCCAAGGCAACGCAAATTACATAGGCATATATAGCAAGAGGGAAGTACGAGCACCCTTTGCGACATAATTGAAAGTCCAAAGAACAACAATGAAGTGATATTTGGATGTGGATCTGACCAGAAACCCAGCGTTCCATTCATAAGAAGGGCCCTACCGGGGGTATAGCTCTGGATGTTATCGAAGGTGGCACTGCCTCGTAAGTGAGAAATTTGTGCATCACACTCGACGCCAAACAACTCTCATCGAAAAACACGTCGATAGGACAACATCTCAATGTAGAAGCTTTCGCGATAAAATTATTAAAAAATACTCCAATTTGCACCCCCTAGTGTGGTACATGGACGGTACATGAGGGTATTGGAGCCAACATCTTGAGAGCCTGGTCAGAGATCTCAGTCCCAAGTATATTTCAAGTAAAGGTACACGCCATACGTCTGTGTGCAGAGAGAAAATTCTCAGCGATGTTCTTGCTGCAAAAACACCATAATAATAAGGGACAGTCACGTCGCACTCAGGGATCTTCTCTACCATGAAATCAAGTCTTCGTTTTGAATTGATATCGAACTCTGTCTCTTTCTCTTCAAATTCACGGATCCTACAGAAATTGCTAAGCAGAAGCCCAAACATTCCGGCTAAAGTCTTTTGCCTCTTGCTCATATTTACCAGCTGCAATCAAACAGCTGCATTAAATTAAGCCAGCAAGTGTTGAAAATTCGCCTTTGAAGACTTCAGTAAGCTGCACTTGCTTGGATCGTTGAGTAAATACTAAAAGTAATCCGATACTTTCCGTGCCAAACCATCTGCACCTGTACGGCTTCATGAGGCCGAAAAATGTTTTTTTATTTTTGCGTAGCAGTAAGTCTCTTTTGGAGTCTGATGACATAGCAATCGAAGCAATGGGTAAACATCTGCAGCTCCTGAGTGAATTATTGCAAAATGCACTAAGTTTTGCAAACATCTGGTCCAATAAATGTGGATATAGCGTCAATTCTACCACGACCGAAGCGCTACTCTTCGCAAGGAAGAATAAAACTCCTCTATTCAAAACGCCCACCCTAAACTCTCTCAACCGATGTTAAACAAGTTGGAGTTATTCTAGATAAGAAACTGGACTGGAAGCGAAGCATCGAAAACCGCTCCAGGAAGGTCAATACCGCCCTGTATACCTGGAAGACGGATAAATGCAAAAAATGGGGAATAAAACCACACTGAATGTACACAGCTGTGTTTAGACCCATCCTTTTCTACGGGGTCACCATATGAGCCGTTTATTTTGAAAGTTGCCTAAGTCACTTCATTCTTGTACTTAAACGCCTTAATGGGGGCCACTCATCATCTCTTGGTCTTCTCCCTTCTAAGTGCGACGGCCTCACACTCCATAAGGAGGCGTAATGGAGCCTCCTTGGCATCGTCACAGAAGCGACATAGATTCCTAAATTATACAAGTGCCCTCTTAACCTGCAGTGGCCCGTCCAAATACCTGTAATGGTCCTTAGATTATCCTTAGAGAGGCCTATGATTATCCTGTATCCTTTTAGGTTGTACCTTCCTAGTTAGCTTTCGGATTGACGAAGTACCATGGTATTACGCTAATGCAGTTCCCTTAGCCTGGTGTTTTCCTTCCTGAGCTCTTCCTTTATCGTGTTGGGACCTATCGGGCGTCCAGTCCTATCGGGGTCGTGGTAGCAGCCAGTCTGGTCAGATGGTCCGCTTCCTCATTACCTTCCACTCCCTTGTGCCCTGGAGGGTATAATTCTCAGCCAGAGCATTAAGCCTCTCTACGCAGTCCAGAACTACCGAGGATTATATCTCGAAGGATGAGAGAGCATTGAGTGTCGCCTGGCTAACGAGGATCCTCTCGCTTCGATACGTCCTTCGAGGATAAATCTCGGCACACCGACTGATGGCTTAGGCTTCCGCTAGAAATATGTTGGGGAAGGTTCGCGGGGGCACCAGAAGGTTCAGTATAGATTTGTTACAGGATGTCCACTGCGACTTTAGGTCTTAGGTTACTGTGCCCCACTTGAGTCTAGGCCATAAACACGTGCTCCTATCCCTTCAGAAGTTTTAGAGCTATCTGTGTACCACCTTAATGTGCTCGCCTGGACGTGACTCTCCATGGTATAGGTACTAGAGGTCGGCTCGCTGTGTGTTTCAAACTTATAGTTTCTTTTGGAACCACTAGTTTATGCATGTCGTCCCTGGGGAGCAGAACTAGGGGGAGCCTGTCCCAGTTCCTGGATGACCAAACCTTACCTTCACCAAAACCCTCTCTCGAAAAATTAATAAGAGTTCGCTTTGCAGCTTGTTCGACAGAAGTTCCCACATTACCTCAAGCGCTGCCATGCGTATTGCTCCCGTAATGCAAACACACACCAGGCGTGAAATCTTGGTGAAGGATTGCCGCACCGTTGCTAGGATAGTCCTGGAAGTCCACGCCACCGACCCATAGGTTACTATTGGTCTTACTATTATGGTGTGCATCCATCTAAGGATCTTTGGAGTACCCGCTACACTTTTACACACCATCAGCGCTCTCTTAGCCCTGGAGGTGACCGCGTCAACTTGAGTCCTCCACAGGAGTTTGGAATGCAGGATGAGTCCAAGGTACTACACTTCTGCAGCGACGAGGAGCGGAGATAGCACCCGAACGCCCCCTTGATATCAAGGCGCTTTAAAGATCATCCCATCGTAGGATTTTTTATATGAAATTTTGTCCTGCTCGCAGTACAAAGCCAGCGACATATCTATTTGAAGTATCTGTTGAATTAAGGTTCTTTCTCAATAGCAAGAGGTAAGGATTCCTAAATTGTACTAATGGTACTAATCCTCGAAGCATTTCTTATTTCGATTTCCAGCACTAGCGCTCGACAAAAACTTAAATATGCTTAAATGTAGAAATTCTCTTCCAGGGTATATAAAAAACCAACTGTGTATCACTTTCCTCGCTATCATCGCATAATGTACGCCTGCGCACACAGCTGTTATTCCTGAAACCACGCGTCGCGTAAAGGCGTTGTCCTGCTGCTACGCATAACAAATGAGCAAATGAATGAATGAATTATCGAATGTCGAAAAACAACCCTCCAACTAATTCTGCCTCCTCCACCCGAATAGCAAAAACCCTAAATTTAGAAACGGTGCAATGTCGAAAGTAAGTAATTTATGAAATGCTAAAGGCGAAAAAATAAATTAAAATATAAAGAGTTTTAGTAACATTTTTCTGCTTCGACTGCTGTTTGGGCATACTACTTCGTTACCAGCGACAGCAAGGAATGAACTCTGTGGCATGCGTAGGTGAAAGGTCATGAAATTGAGCTGAAATTCGATCGTACCCTAATGCGCCTTTCTCTCTCTCTCTCTTACTCTTCTTCTTCATTTTACCTTATCCATCATCAGTGCACTAACATTTATCTAATGTGTTCGTATTTGAAATGTTACTGCAGGATATTGAACTCTTAGGCGAATAATTCCTGGAAGTAACGCACAACAAACCACAAATCCTTCTGTTTTTTTTTTTTGTTTTACTATTTTTCCTGTTTACTCTATGTTTGGTTTGTCCTAGCGTGTCCTTGTTGATTAGCCTACTTTTTCACTACATACTTGAAATGTTCATATATCCTTTTTCATTTTTTTTTCTCCTTTTGTATTACTTACTTTGGGGGCGTCACTGCATTGGCGCGTGCCTATTGCCAACTGACACAACAGCAGATATTTACAACAATTGCGAGTACCATACGAAAAATAAAAATAAACGGAATGCTATGTTAAATTGTAAAGCACTATAAGAGCTCTATTGGTCATTATTCGTGGAACAGTTGGACATTACTTAGTAAAGGCTACTTTGCCTGCTGTCTATCGAGTGGTTGCATGACGGACCGTCTGACTCAATGCCTGTTTCGTTCAATAGAGTCTACTATTTTTTAGCTAACTGTACTCATATCCTTTTGCCTTTTTAAGCAACGGTTAGATAGGACATTTGGCTAATTTTCGGTTTAATGTTAAGTGTTGACAGTTGTTGACAACTAAATATTTTGGTTTCGGTTTGTAAACACAACAAACTCAGCAACCGATTAGGTTGACATGCTTGGAGAAGGAGTGAAAATGAAGGATGTAATAGATATGTATAAGAGTGCCCGGGCTATAAATTTCTTAAGAAGCTTGCCGTCGTGAAGCAACAGTTCCTTTACCTGGCGCGTTTCTTCAACTGCAAGCTCTTAGCTGATCCTTTTGGTGGATGACGGAACATTCTGAGCAGACGATTATTCAATAGGGTCCGCAGGAATAAGTTACTACTGAATGGCAACTTTATTAGGTTGAACTGGGAATCTACAAGTCCAATATCAGAAAGCCGTAAAGAGCTTATTTGCGGGCTTTCTGCGAAAAAGCAGAACAGAACCTGCTGGCATTATACCTACGCAGCTACAAAAATATCACAGATGGATCGAAACGGGATGACAGGGTTGGTGGAGCGGTCTTTTGTCGAGAGTTTTTCATCAACACTAAGTTCAGGCTTCCGCGCTGCAGCAGTATATTAAGGAGGCGGTGGAGTCACTGCTCAGGAGTGCGATGCCAGGCAGGGAGGTGAGGATTTATTCTGAAAGCCAAGCGGTTATCAGCATCTTAAGTGTGTTTTGAGATGCGCTCTAGAATTACCTAGAAATGCTATCGCCGGATAAGGAGCGGCTGGGGTGTCATTGATCACCTGTGGTCCACTCTTGGATAGATGGGCGTCTTGTCAGCTCAGGGAGCGCTGGGCGAAAACCAGGCATATGCGATTGCAAGGTCCCTTTGGCCGAAGGTGGACAAGGGGAGATCGAGGGCACTTCTCACACTTACAAAGCCACAGCCCTCAGTGTTGGTGGGGGTTTAAACGACTCACTGTCCAATCGGCATTCCCCTAGCCAGGCTGAAGATATTACCTGATCCCGTGTGGCGCAGTTACCTGGAAGATAACGAGTGGCATCACCTCAAAATTACCTTATTAGGTGTCCATCGTTCGCGAGGCTAAGTTTGAAATAATTAGGCTCGCAATTAGGTAATCGACTCGAGGCGTTTTGTAGATTAAGTATGGTGTGCCGTTCGGAATGTTGTGTCATAAACTATCCCTTACTTCTTGGGCTGCCTCCTAGCCTAACCTCAATTAATCTACCCGGCTCCATACAATAACGATTTTTTAGTACATGCAATATCGAATTGGCAATCCTTTTATAAATCGTGAGGCTTAGGGCTGGCGAGTTGAACCGTAATAATTTGGTCAAAGTTTATATTAGCTCCCAATGGACGGGTTTATCCATTGCAAAGTAAAATGATGGCACCAATGACCGTGAGGATGGTTCTCCTAATGAGTGGTTAGTCAAAGTGTGGAGCCCGTCATATTCTTGAAGTCGAGCTACTGCATCTTACAGTTGAACAGGCGGCAAAGCGAACTATCCTAAATTTCACGAGAGAGGGCTTTGGCAAAGTTAAAATATTATTAATTAGGAAGCTCTATCAGCTGCAACTTGTTCTGTTGCCCCAGGAAAGATGGATTGAGTATAAGTTTTCAAGAGAAGCTTTAAGGTTGAAGTATATCGAGCCCTAACCGCCAAAATAACGTAAGCGACATTTTTTTCAAAATTTTATTTTTGATGCAGAAATATTTATTTATTTATTTATTTATTTATTTATTTATTTATTTATTTATTTATTTATTTATTTATTTATTTCAGTCTACAGATAAATCTTACAGACTATATTAAAAGTGTTTTAGCATGTTTAATTAAAAATTCCATATAATTGTTGCTTAAAATTGTATATACTGAGACTAAAGTCTAGGTTAGGATAATTGTTGCAAAATCGAATGCATCTCACCATTGGTTCGTTAAACGCATAGTTAGTTCTATGCACTTGATCAACAAATAAACGAACCTGCCTTAGATCATAGTGATTCGTTTGATGTCTAATTACACTCAATAGTTCACTGCAATTTATATTGGCATTTAAAAGATTATACACGAATAACACCGAAAAGTAGATTCGTCTATCTTCAAGGCTTTGCAGTCCAACCAATTTGCGTCTGCCTATATAACTAGGGAGACCATTAGGCCAGCTCAGCTTATACAATGCATATTTTGTAAAGACTTTTTGGACTCTTTCGATTTTATTTACATGGCAGTGGTAGAATGGGTTCCATATTAATGAACAACAATCTAGGTGGCTCCGAACTAAAGAAATGTAGAGTGCTTTCAAGGTCAATGGATCAGAAAAGTCTTGAGTATTACGACGCAGAAATCCAATCATAGAAAAAGCTTTGGAGACCATATAATCAATATGCTTAGAAAACGACAGTCCTGAATCGAAGATTATGCCCAAGTCTTTAATATCTTCTTTACGACTAAGTTTTATATTGTTCAGACAATAATCAAAGAAAAAAGGATTCAGTTTTTTCCTGTATGAAACCACGCAGCATTTGTCGGTATTCAAGTTGAGGTGGTTCAAGGTGCACCATTCTTCAAAATGATTAAGATCGGTTTGAAGGTTGGTACAATCTTGAATACAGCGGATTTGTAAAAATAACTTAACGTCATCTGCAAACATTAAACATTTTACCGATTGAAATATTTTTGGTAGGTCGTTTATAAAAATTAAGAAAAGAAGGGGCCCACAGTGAGTACCTTGGGGTATTCCAGACCAAGCATTAATCATTATTGTAGATTTGGACGAGGCCATTTTTACAAATAATTTCCTTCCCGATAGATAGCTAAAAAAGAATTTTAAAAGTGTTCCTTTAATACCACATTCGCTGAGCTTCTTTATAAGGATGAAATGGTCGACTTTATCAAATGCCTTTGAAAAATCCGTGTAAACTACATCTAGTTGTGCATGATTAACAAAAGCGTTAATAATACTGTTTGTGAGTATTGCTAAATTAGTACAAGTAGACCTTAATGGGACAAAGCCATGTTGGTACTCGCAAATATGATCGTTAATACGATTTAACATTTTAGCTTTGAGAATGGAATCAAATATTTTCGAAATAGTGCTTTGTTTAACTATTGGACGATAGTTGCGTACGTCATTTCGGCTTCCTGATTTATAAATTGGCGTGATTGAGCATAGTTTCCAAGCATCTAAGAAGATAGATTTGTTTAGGCATTTATTGAAGAGAATTGCAAAGGGTTTCGCTATTGAACTGAAGACGAGTTTAAAAAATACGGGACAGAAATCTTCATGGTCAGTGGATGGGCTATTATTCAGTCCTGAAATTGCTTGTACAACATCATTGGTTGACACAGTGAAATCATCATATGATTGTGAAGAGGGTGCGTTAAAGTTAAAATCGTCTAATTGGTCATATTGTTCATAAACTTCTTGGAAAAATTTTGCAAAAAGGTCACAAGAATCTGACTCATTATCCGACACAATGCCGTCATAATTTAAACAAGTGGGAAAGCCGTTTGTCTTCCGTTTATTGTTAATATAACGCCAAAAACTAGAGGGGTTAGATTTTAGATTCGATTCAATTCTGAACGTATAATGTTTAAACAGGTAGTCGTGAAGACAGCTACAAGCCCTGAGCGTATAGTAGCGGCCGTATATGACCCTAGGCTGAAGCCTTGAGTGTCCTTGGGAGACTTCAAGCACAGTTAGTCAACGACGTAGCGTAAACTTAGGTTGACGTACGTAGCAGCATATCAAATTTAATGTTGATAGAGAGAGAGAGCAGCAACGGCAACGTCACCACCATGCGGTGGTGAGTTTTGGTTAACACGCGAATCCCATAAGGTAAATCGTGTCTGCGTCAACCTACGTCTACGTTACGTCGTTGACTGTTGGAGCTTTTCCCAGGCAACTTCCAAGCGGAAGTTTATGCCATTAGTGTATACCAGAGCACATGGGAGTCGAAAGAAATGAAAAATCCGATCAATTAGCCCAATAGGGGCTGCCTCGACCCCGGTAGGACCGTAGCACTTCCTAGCGGTAGGATTTACATAAGTTATGGATCTTTTGAAGCGATTGCTTTTGTGCATCTCCTCCTGGAGTGCGAGGCCGTTTCAAGTAGGCGGGAGTGATGCATAGGAGATCCGTGGTCAATAGAAGAGCACATTCATTACTTACCCCCACCACGGAGACCACAATAGACCTAGCGATCGCTGTGCTTACTCTATTTATGTACATGTATCTAACTACATATCTATCTACCAAATAAGCCCAACACTCTTTTAGTGGTAAGCTATTTGAAGGATGCCCAAACAAGGCCGAAATACAAATCCGATTCGATTAGCATGGCCATGGAGCCTCTTCTTAACAACTTGGCGGCGAATTCATTGTTTTAGATTCTACAGATGCCGCGTGTTTTTCATAATCTTACTGCGCATTTTCCTGATGGAAGATGAATTGGCTAATTCAAGGGATAGCAGGTGAAGATTACTCACAACTCAGCTGCAAAGTGGACCCACCCGGCTATTGCGATTGTAGATGTTTGTGCCACAACCTTAAGGAAAAACGATTTTGTCTTTTGAACAGAAGTATCTGTGATAGATAGTTCACTCTGATCAAATTTAAAAGCAATTCACTATGGATTCATTTTGATCGTAATTAACCCAAGTTGCAACATATGACTTGCCATAAGCATCATCGACAATGCAGGCACGTCCGAAGGCATCTCTACAAACTGAACGACGAAGACCCGAACTACGCACGTCAACCACTGGACCTGGCACTGTTTAGACAGGTAAACAACGACATGCACCGTGTGATTGCCACCATCTTCACTAACTCCCATCCCGTGATTTTCGTCATCGGAGCTGTCAATAAAAACCCGCGTAACTCTGGCTCAATTACGATCTGGATACTATATTGGGTTCAAATTCTACCTATCGAAACTAGACCCCGACGTTTCTAATTTATGTCAAGCATGTGTAGGTTCCGCACATGACACCAACCACCTCTTCAAATGCCCACTCAACCCAACCTGATCCGACCTCGTCGAACCAGCACATTTCCTGGGGCTACCGTTAGTTGAGCTTGATTACAACGTTTGAGGGCTACAACAACAAGATCGCAGTAAACGCCTGCTTTGCCGAGAAGGCTTTTGACAAGCCTAAATGCTGCATATTTGGTATAGATCTATTGAAAAGGTATTGAGAAGTTAGAACTGCTTTAAAGAGAATTTAACAGGGCAACCAACTCAACTCACAATAGTCTTTCGAAAGACTTTCGTACGAAAATTGTCAATAAAAACTAAAAATTAAAAGAAAATTTAATTAAAAACGAAAAATGTAATTTAAAAAATAAACAAATATATATAAATTCCTTAAAACTAAATCAAATATTGAAAAATAAATATTTTTCTTTTTAAAATAATATAATCTAACAAATAAAATAAAATAGATTAAACCAATAAAAAAAATTATGAAAAGAGGGAATACTAAAATAAGTTCCTAAAATTAAATGAAATTAAAAAAGTTATATAGCAATCTTATCTAAGAATAAAAAGATATTTAACTTTAAAAATTATTATGAATAAAA
This sequence comes from Rhagoletis zephyria, assembly GCF_001687245.7. Classification (NCBI taxonomy): domain Eukaryota; kingdom Metazoa; phylum Arthropoda; class Insecta; order Diptera; family Tephritidae; genus Rhagoletis; species Rhagoletis zephyria. The sequence continues at coordinate 481,689 of NW_016157100.1, forward strand.
GAAAAAATATGTTTCTAAAAATTTTATTAAATTTATACACATATATGTTTTTCTTTTTAGAACAATAAAAACTAAAAGTTAAAAGAAAATTTTATTAAACAAAAAAAAATGTATTTAAAAAAGGAAAATGAGATATAGTTAGTTCCTTAAAATTATTTTTCTTTTTAAGATAACTTCGTCTCGCCCAAAAAATTTTTTTGTTCCAACACTTTAGATTTTAATCGAAAAGCCTTTTTTTTAATTACATAATATAAGAATTGAAAAGTTAAATTAAAAAAGAAGAAAAATAGTTAACTTAAAATATAAGTTTTTAAAAATTAAGCCCAATTATTTTTTTAATAGTAGAATCCAAAAATTAAATTGAAAGCGGAAAAAATAAAAATAACATAATAAAATCTTTCTTAAATTCAAATCAAATTTACAAAAATATATATATATTTTTTTTTAAATAACGTAATCTAAAAATTAAAAGAAAAATGAATAAAAAAATAAAAAAAATATTAATTAAAACAATAAAATAAGTTCCCAAACATTAAATTAAATAAAACAAAAATATTTTCATAATTGTTTGGGTCAAATTCTTATTTATTATGTTTGCTTGCAATAAATATTGTACAAAACTCCCTGATGAAGACGCGAAAGCGTTGAAACGATTAGAAGGGAAAAAGGGAAATTTGATATTTTCGCTTTTAACTCTATCGGCCGAAGCAACTCCAACCCAGCAAACAAAAAAAAATATTTAATTTTTAAAATAAAAAAATTATAAATTAAATTAATTCGAAAAAGAAGAAAAAAATTTTAAAATATGTTTCTAAAAATGAGCCCAAATTATTTTCTTTATTGTTAAAATAATAAAATCTAAAATCTAAATTAAAAATGAAAAAACTACATTAAGAAAAAAGAAAAGTTTCTAAAAATCATATAAAATTTACAAAAAAAAATATTTTTCTTTTAAAAATAATGTAATCTAAAAATTCAAAAAAAAACTATATTAAAAAATTAGGAGTTTTAAATAAAAAAAGAAAATAAAAAAGTTCAAAAAATCAAATGGAAGAACAAATAATTTTTATAACCCTACAATCTAAAAAAATTTAAAAATAAAATTATCAAATAACTTAAAAGAAATTAAATGAATTAAAAAAAATGTAGTATTTTTATTTAAAACAGTAAAATCTAAATACTAAAGAAAATAAAATTACAAAAAGAAGAAAAAAAAATTAATCAAAAATAGAAGTTTCTACAAATTTCATATATTTTTTTCTTTTTAAAACAAAATCCAAGAATTAAATTAAAAAAGACAAAAAAATTAAGTTTCTAAAAATTAAATTTAATAAAAAAATATGTATGTATTTTTTAACAATAAAATCCTAAAATTCCAAGAATCTATTATAAATTAAAACGAAAGAAAAAATGTTGATCGCATTTTTATTCACCATAACCACTATCACACCCTGTTCTGAAATATTTCCAGTGCCTTAAAAACTGTGCAACTTTGTGAAGGAAGGTTTCAAACTTAGAAAAAATCTGTAGGCACTATGAAAGATACGGTTTCCAGAAAATGCACAAAAACTGTTTCCGTTTCCTTTTTCGAATCTAGGAAGCCAAATAAAATATCATTTTAATTGTATGAGAACTTTCAAATTTTTTACCTTTTCTTTATTTATTATATTATTTTAACTCTTCAGGAAACATTTTTTGTATATGCCGTGCGTCGGCATTTTTCAACTTCACGCATTAATGGCATTAGTACGTATGTAGGGGTCACGCCGTCAATATCAAATTATTTTTAAAAAATGTCCCGCCCTTATCGAACCCTTAACGATAATTTTTAATAAGTCTCTATCCAATAGGGAGTTTATTAACGATTGGAAAAAGGCCTCTATAACCCCAGTTTTTAAAAGTGGCAATAAGAATGATGTTAGCAATTATCGACCGATTTCGATTCTCAGTCCGTAGGTTGATATGCCCAAATCAACATGGATTCGTCAGTGGCCGGTCAACTGTATCCAATCTTGCAGTTTTCACTGCAGACTGCTTNATTCTCAGTCCGTAGCTTGATATGCCCAAATCAACATGGATTCGTCAGTGGCCGGTCAACTGTATCCAATCTTGCAGTTTTCACTGCAGACTGCTTTGCAGCCTTTCAGGATGGAGATCAGGTTGATGCGATCTATACTGACTTCTCTAAAGCCTTCGATAGAGTTTCCCATAAAATCTTAGTGGCTAAATTACCAGATATGGGCTTCCACTCCACTTTTTTGCAGTGGATTCGGTATTATTTAGATAACAANGTGGATTCGGTCTTATTTAGATAACAGACAGTGCGTAGTTGCCTTTGACAACGTATCTTCACAACCTTTCGTCGCGCAGTCAGGCGTCCCCCAGGGTAGCATACTGGGGCCTTTGCTATTTACATTATTTATTAATGATGTCAGCTCCTGCTTCCAAACTTCAAAATTCCTTTTGTACGCCGACGACCTTAAAATCTACTCTACGATTAGAAACTTGCATGACTCCTGCGCACTGCAACTTGAGCTTGATAAGCTTTACTCGTGGTGCACCCGAAATCGGCTTTTTCTGAATGTGAAGAAGTGTTTTCATTCCACATTCACTAGAAAATATAGCCCGTTACTAACTAGTTACAAAATTTCTGGCTCAACCCTCGATCATGTTACAGACTTCAAAGATCTTGGTGTATATTTTGATTCCAAACTTCGATTTACCACCCACGTCAACTATGTTGTTTCGAAATCGTACGCTATGCTTGCTTTTGTAAGACGTAACTGTTCAGCTTTCTCGGATCCATACACGCTCAAGATGCTATATACTTCATTAGTAAGATCTCGGATTGATTACGAGACCGTTTCACGTAACCCATATTAACCGTATAGAGCGAATCCAAAAAATATTTATTAAGTTTGCACTCCGTTCTTTAAACTTTACTGATCCTATACCTCCCTACGAATCCCGTTGTCAACTTTTATGCCTGAAAACTTTACAGTCCAGATCTTCCTTTCTCTCTTGAAGCTTTGTGTATAACCTGATAAATTATACAGTTGACTTCAATGCCCTACTGGAGAAACTAAACTTTTTANGCAGCTTTGTGTATAACCTGATAAATTATACAGTTGACTGCCCTGCCCTACTGGAGAAACTAAACTTCTTTATTCCTGCGCGGAATCTCCGACACGTCCCTCTGTTTTACACTGAGTTTCCTAAATTTGATTACCTTAAATTTGCTCCCATACCAAGAACTCTATCTGAATTAAATAATATTCCTAACTTCGACCCGTCCCTGTCGCCTGGAGCTGTCCGGAGCCTACTGTAGAATTATTTTAACTAANAATTGTTGAATATAATTGTTATAAAGGCCATAAAAATAACAAAAACATTTAGCTAATTACTTTAACTAGTTCCTAAGCAATTCCTTTATGTAGTCAGTAAGAAATTAATTGTTTCATATGACTTACAAATAAATAAATAAAATTAAGTACACATGTGGTTTTGTTTGTATGACGGCTGTTACAGGTGACGCCGTTAAGAATGCGTAATCACATTTGGCGCCGAAAGTAAACGGCTTTAATTTTGCTTGAAAGCACGATTGAGGGAATACAAAGGTTGCGCCGATCTCGGACCGCTATTCCTCTCTTAACGAACTTGACAGAATCGTTGTTTGCATGACGTCACACTTGTGCAACTTGTTTACGTTTTCCTTGCAACATTTTTTCTTCTTCTTCCATTCTTGCTCACGTTTTGGCATTTCTCTCTCGCAATTGCACCAGTGTGACGTCACACAAAAGTTATTCTCAAAAATCCTCTCTGATCGGCGCAATCTTGTATTCTATCATTCTTGGCTTGAAAGCCATTACTCGAAACAGGTTCACTTTTCTTCACAAGTCACTCTGAAATACTTCACTTTTGGTGTGTTTTCCCTTTTCTCGAAAATAGCAAACGGCAGCACTGGTATGCATACCCAGCTTTAAAACTGTTGGTTTCGCAGCAACAGTTTGAGCACCACTCGTTTCTCTTTAATCCCTCAGTTTCAAAGCAAAATAAATTTCACTCGCGTTGAGTTGGCAAGTGTTCTTTTAAACACTAACAAAATTCCTGATACCATATTGAAGCTTTTGATGAGGATTTCTTGTGTCTATATAACGCAATACTGCTATAAATGTTATGTTATTTAACGCAAAAAGGTATTTATTTGGATACCTTTGCCAGAAACGGCAGCACTGTTTGGGGCTGCCACAGAAGAATGCGATCAAAAGGGAATTCAGAAGAATTTAACTTGTCGTCTGTCAACGTCGTCGTCGGGTGTATGTAAACGCGGTCTGCGCCTGTCGCCTTTTTCTGCACAAGAAATTCTCCAGTAACATTACGCTCGGTAGTTTTATTAATAAATAAATGTATTTAATTTTCTGCTGTGTGTTATACAAATTATGTGTGAAAAGCAAAGTTCATAAATAGTAGCAAAAAAGCTGTGAAATTGACGAGCTGGCGCATAAATTGAAAGGAATAGAAAACGAGAAAAAACCTGCGTGCAGAAGAGAAGTGAAAAGATATTCCTTTGTGTCGCTGCTTGGAATTCGTCGGGTACTTGCCAGCGTGTTTTTGTGTGTGCGCGTTTATGTTAGCAAGCAGGAATTGGGGGAACTGAAAATAAAACCTAACAAAAATCAAGTGAACTTTCTGCTTATATGGCCATCAAGTGAGTGTTGGAGAAACAAAAACAAATTGCTGCATAGATTTGGTTTAAAAAATTCGTGATGATCATAGAAGGCAACAGTGTGCCGCTAACGAAAACATTCATTCACCTTTTGTAGTTGTTGTTCTTGAGGCTATAACCTTTTCTTGCACCCCCTCACACCAAGAGGACAAAGTATGTAGGTAGTTGTTGCTAAGAGACGTCTAACAACCCGTCCAGCCAGGCAAACGATGCTGCATTCCGCGGTGTGACTTCTGGCGATTTAGGACTATTGCGTTTGCACAGAACAATGAACGTTGGCATCGCTTTGGGTTAAGATATGCTAACTGCCCTGTGCACTGACTTCCTAGCGCTCACATGGAAAAGCATATATACATACATATCGCTGCCTTAATATAGAAAGAACCTATGTATCACATGTCGTAGGCCGGTGTTTTACTTTATTTAAGCGAATTGTGAGTTGGCTTTCCTTTACGGCAGGTGTTCTTTTGCTTACTGCATCGAATTGCATCTGGCCCTAAAGTTTGGTAGTTTTCTGTCTAGATTTTCGAACTACCAATTTCGAGCCATTCAGTCAACAAATAATCGAATCCTTTTTGATACAGCGTTCAATGGACCAAAATCATTTAACTTTCTGTATTTGTATTCCATGGAGAACTCGAAGATGTGTCAAAGACATCGTCCATGAAATACAAAAAACAAATCACATGGCAAATAAATCCAGAGGGGAACAACAAACGCGGAATATCTATGTTATATATAAGAAATATATATACCTACATACACTGCTGGCTATATATATATGTACTATATCGTCGTTTAAAGAACAAAACCGCGTAACTGACATTTGCTGGCGAAAATTGGATTTGCTCACACAAGCTCTTGGCTCAATCCCTATCCATTCGTCCTGAAACATACTTGTACTTTGTACTTTAAACGACGATATATGTACATATGTATGTATATACACATATCGCACACCGTCTTCAAAAGATTTACAACTCAAAATTATACGTTTGTCAGAAAATGCGAAAAACTATCTATTTCTTAGCATATAATCATATGGGCAATGGCGACATTACTTTAGGGTTTTATCAAATTGTAACACACTTTATAAAAGCTCGGTGTATATTTTTAGCGCATAATCTCAAATATGCCAAATTTAGAGTTGTTACTCTTTTGGAGACGATGTGCGATATGTATATCTGTATAAAAAACACACAATAGGCGAATGGACGAGACGACGAATAAGAAGATAGGAAAAATGCTCGAAATGAATTGAATTCGATACAACAAAAATAAGAACAAATACAGTAAAAGCAATAGCAGCAATAACAATTCCCAGATAGCACATGGGTCAGCGCGTTACTTTTCAACCGTAAGAGGGGTATATGATTTCCTTCGAGAACAAAACTTGACAGCTAGCGCAGAGAAGCGCAGCACGTTAGCAACAGCGTCATCACAGCGCCGCAACAACAAACGTGCATACACAAATAACAATTCGCTGAAATATGCCGATTCAGCCGGCGCTGGCAGCGACGTGGCGCACGAATGCCTTGTGCTGAGAACGAAAACAAACAGCAATAAGTTCACAATAGGCACTGCCAGATGGTAGCAATATTTTTTGGACTCATTTGTAGGATTGTAAGCTTGCGATGAGGATAAATTAATTAAACTATTATTTTCACCTCGTATAAAAGCCGTAAAAAGCCAACGTAATTGAAAAAGCTGAATGGAATATCTCTGGCTTAAAATTTTAGCAAATCGAAGTATTAAAGCCATCAGTTAAGCAGACTGTGGCCCTTATTATGAGTTGCATTCGATTTTCGATCTTCGCTGGTTTTCTTTCTTTTTGGCGGGTAGACACTAATTTTAAACAATTTAACAATTTCATGCAGTTTTAAAAAACACAAGCTCGAAAGGCTGCTTTTACTTGTGAAAGAAAATCCCAATACTCAGTTGGCATGATCTCTGAGAACAAATCATAGAGCTGTGGATAGTTTTAAAATATTTTAAATAGGTTCGGCTCACAAACGCCTTTTTAGTCAGTCGGAAGATTTTAGTAAATCTGTAGACAAATTTCTTAAATATATTTTATGTCAAAATATATTGTAAAGACTACACTTAAACTCTCTTAAACATTTACTACTCCTGGACAGTTCACTAAACTCTCATCCTCTGACGAATCGTTGAACCCCAGAACTTCGTTGGACTAACTTTTACCATGTTTTTATAAACTTGCTTTCTTTTTTATTTCATTTTAATTTGCATAAATTTACATAAATATGCATAAGCACACTATTTAGTTTGCTCGATTTGTAAGCAAAGCTTCTCAGCGGTGAAAAATATACTATTGTGAACAACATAAACGAGCGAAGTTCACAATAGCGCTATTCTTCATCGAATGGGCGCCATAATACCAAATGAAAATTCAGCACTTTCGACCACAGTCGAAGATCGAATGTAACTCATTCCCACGACAGCCGGTTCTACGTACCGGAATGACTCGGGTTTCACCCGACCAAGGGCTGTTGTTTCGGCGATCTAACCCCGTTTAGGTCGGCGAAGTATCTCAGAAGTTGTCCGTCCATAGGGCAACATTCACTACGCATTCTCCTACTCAGGGCTGGCATCGAGTCAAACCCTGGGCCAGAAATATACACCTGCTGTGTATGCCGAAGACGTTTACACCACAACTCCACCTCAGTCAAGTGTAATGCCTGCGAGGGGTGGAGTCACCTCAGGGTCTGCTCGGGACTACGGACACACAGACAGTGGACCACGTCGTACGTGGCCCCCTGTTGCTCAAA
>NW_016157100.1:490473-493181 GCF_001687245.7 Rhagoletis zephyria
AAAGAAAGTCAGAACAACAAGAAATATACATGTATATCCTGTTTTTGGCCATCCGAAAGAATTTTAAAAATTCTATAAAAATTTTTTATGTTTGAAATGCAACCGTGGACGCCAGCTGGCAGCGAAACTTGCAAATTCCTGCAAATTTGCGTTCGTGCAGAAATTTGCAAGTTTCTCAACATGAGAGAGAATTTGAGAGAATTTTTTCTTACTCTCTGATATTTTGAGTGTTGGATAATTCTTGCTGGATTTTCGACGAACAAACCTATAAGCACTGATATATATTGGCAAATTATATTCTGACATATGTATCAAGATATAAACTTTATCCTGTGGAGACGGGCAGTAAAGAGTGGCTGACAGTCGGGTCTACGTAACCGGAATGACCTCAATTTATATCTGGCCAAGAACTGTCACTCCAGCAGCACTCCCTAAAACCCTTTGGGGAACTTGTATCCTGCTACAACAACAACAACAACACTGGCTGATTTTTGTTAATAGCCACAACATCTTTATTGTGGCGTCTCTACGTTTACGTATTGCCGTAAATTGTATGACACAAAATCCCAGAGAATTTTACTAAAGGATAATGGCGCACAGATTTGAAGAACCAATCATTTAAATTTTAACCAATGTGATATGATATTTGCACTTTCCAAAGTGATCAAGCTGCTGACCCCCCAAATAAGGTCTGACTTCCTGGACGCATCAAAGTGGTATCTGATGGTTATCAATAGCCGTAAACCCATTGTTGCTAATTTATTCCCTTATTCAACCTACTATGTACTATCGAGTGCAACTGATTCGCCGCTATTTGAACTTAACAGGGTGTTATTGTTAATTCCATACATGGAATAGATCCATAGTATAGTTTCAGGCAGGCTCATCCCAAACTATTTATTTGTCAACTTTATTGTGGCTCATTAGTATTTATTTCAATAGTGTTATTGAGCTTCTCATTGAGATTTTTATTTAAGTCACTAAGGTCTTGCAATAATTTAGCTAATTTTTTTTTTTTAAATAGATGTTAGCTTCAACTTTCGACTGCTTTCATGCCAGAAAAGATACACAAATAGTTAACATATATAAAAGTGCATACACTCAACCCCTCTTGCTGTTTCTGCTTTATAGCATTCTTTCGGCAAAGCGACATACTTGTTTAAATTTTTAGCTTTCAACAAATCTACAACTGTATGTTGGGCTTATCATAGGTACCTCCCGCAGTAATGCAGTCCAATCTCCACGGAGCTCGTTAAGCTCAACGGATTAACTCATGCCTTAATCACTGCCCTGAATGCACGCACTTCAGTACCAATTGGCAATGTGTGGTGGACACACTTACCACCTTGGTAAGGCCGAGCCCTACCTAAACCTCTGATGGTCTTTGGACCACGACATGCGGTTGGAATACAACTGCACATTGAACCCGGGCGGGTTCTACCCGCATTTAGGTATTAAGACAGAGCCGCTGCGATACTCCCCGAAGGAGCCGTACCTCATTGCACAGACCGGTGTAATGCTCGCCAGCCAGACTTGCTCGACCAACTCGACTCACCTGAATTACTAAACTTACCAGACTGCACATGTTCCAACACATTTGCCCATTCTCCCACCTTCCTGTGCTGTCTCCCTAACCAGAGGACAACTCTCGTGTTGGACTCCCTAACCAGAGCCAACTTCGACATAATTCAATTCATGGTCAATCAAATTTCTTTGCGTTAATTCATGTGGCACCCAAACATCGAGCTTCTTTGAAGAGCATCGGCATCTTTGACATCAAAAATTTTCAGTCACAGCATTCTCACAGTACACTTCACAAATTTCTCGGCATGTTTTTCTCAGATATTTTTCTCATTTTCGAATCAATATAACTTAATTAAAAATTTAGCTTGAAATGTTACCTTTCAAACGCATTACATTAGTGTTGCCAGATGCACATATGAGCATCAACACCACATAGGGACAAAAATGCCGCACAAACTGCCAACACCTAGTGCGCCTCTTGTTTTCACTAGCGGTAAAGTTCGGGTAGCCATCGGGAAGGCGAAAGCATCCAAAGCCATCGGGTCTGGCGGAATTTGCATACTGATGCTGGCAAATTTTGGTCCAGCAGGAGTAGACTACCTTACCTGTCCATAGCCACTCTCATCACTCCGGACACCTGGAAAATGGGGGAGGTGGTCTCACTGCTAAAACCGGGGAAACCGTCCAACAAGAGAGTTTTATCGTCCGATAACTCTCCTTTCTCCGGTAGCGAAAACACTTGAGGCTCTTCTGCGTCCGCACTATACGAACCACCTGACCCCAGCGAGGCATCAGCATGTGTTCCGTAAACTGCACAGTATTTACAACAACAGCACTTAACGCCATAAACACCCAAATAACACGTGGCCTTAACCTAAATCGCCCCTTGAGAGGACATAGTAGCACGGCGACAGAGTCGAAATTTCCTTCGGCGACCATGCCTCGTCGGACCCGGAGTGATGCGCGAGCTATTTTAGCCGGCAGTTCATACTGCATCCTCCGGTGGACAAAGCCAACACAAACTGCCAACAACCTGTGCCCCCTTTGCTTTCACTTGCGGTGAAGTTCAGGTGGCCATCGGGAAGGCGAAAGCCTCCAAAGCCATGGGTCCCGACGGAATATGCATGCTGATGCTGAAAAATTTGGGTCCTGCGGGGGTAGCGTACCTAACGGAGGTCCTCAAC
>NW_016157100.1:493447-507361 GCF_001687245.7 Rhagoletis zephyria
CATACAAGCCAATAGGCCGGCCAGTTTTGAACTACGCAGCGCCAGTGTGGTCGCCAGGGACTAGTAGGACGCAGTGGACGAAGCTACAGACTGTACAGACACCGCACTCAGGACAGCGACAGGAATGCCTCCTGATGTCGCCCGAACACCACCTGCACGGCGAGGCGCAAATGCTCCCTGTAAAGGAGCACAATATAATGCTCTGCAAGCAGTTCCTGATTGGGAGCCACAGAAGTGGCCACCCAAGCAGAACAGCTGCTTGCAGAGGAGCCCTCGCCTAGGCACGTCAGGAGGAACCTATATGAACTGACGGACGAAGTCCAGAGGTTCATTAAGCAACCTCTGGACCCGACAGCTTACCGACAGGCCCTGAACGGCATTCACAGGGACTCAGTCTCGAGTTATGTAGACTCTAGACCTGTGAATGCCGTTCTAGGCATACCACCCCCGGACATAGACGAGACGGAGCTTCATCTGCCTCGGGAGACACGCACAACACTTGCACAACTTCGCTCCGGCTACTGCAGCAGGTTGAACTCCTACCTGAGTAGGTTGAATGAGGATGTGCCGAATGAGTGTCCGGCATGCGGAGAGACCCCACATGACTCGAAACATCTCTTCGCATGCCCAGAAAACCCGACAACCCTAACGGTCTTGTCCCTGTGGACAAACCCCACAGAAGCTGCACGCTTCCTAGGGTTGCCGTTAGTGGAACTTGACGACAACGACTGAGATACCAACCGTCCTGGGCGGGGTTGTTGTAGCCGCTACAACAACAACAACAGGACATAGTAGCGTTGGATCTGCCAAAGGCTAAAGGAAGACGATAAGACGGTCGGAGAACTATCTGAATGGTCGACATTTGTCAGTTATTTTCAGATACAAAAGCAGCAAACCAAGGATAATTGATCAGGGTTTTCCACAGGGGGGTGTCCTATTCCCGCCGTTTAATTTTAACATACCGAAGCAGTGAGTCTCGATTGTCTCCTATGCTAACGACTGCTCTAGAATGCCCGTGTGGTCGCCGGGGACTAGCAGGGCGCAGTGGACGAGGCTACCGACATGCCAGAACACCACCTGCATGACGGGATCCAGATGCTTCCCATCAATGAGCATAATATAATGCTCTGCAGGCAGTTCCTAGTAGGGTGCCTAGTGATAGAACAATACGAGTACCGAGTACAGAATATCGATACTTTCCATGAGTACTAAGTAGTATCGAGGACTCGATACTTTTTGACAAGTAATGAGTAAATATCGCGAATACCAAAAAGTATCGACGTTTTAAAACCTTGTTTAGGTAAAATTTTGTTTCAATTACTTGAAAAATGTTTAAAAATTACCCCATGGGCATAACGCTCATTTACTTCAATACTGTCATAACTCAAAAAACGAAAAATTAATATATATTTTGCTCTGGTGAGCTACTGGCAATCGCTATGAAATTTTTATACAACATAGAAGAAGAGGTAGCAGTCATGTGGACATTTGGCTCGGTTAAAACTTCTTTAATAATTGGAAAACGAATCTCGTGCCATGCCTTCGATAACACTGGTCCACACAAAAAAAGTGGTCTTTGCTGTTAACCAGACCCACATATCAACATGTATCTATTGAGGTCCATTTGACTCGTACACGTCCTAAATTTGGAGTTAATTGCGAAAATTGTGGAAAAAATGGCAAAAGCGAGTCAAACGGACCTCAGATTCAGATTCAGTGGTTCGAAATACGTGGCGGAAAGTGGGTCTGGTTAAAAGCACACACCAATTTTTTTTGTGCCGGTGTAAGGAATGGATTAGGAGGGTGGTTTTCGGTTCGATAACTTGGCAATTTTCCAGAATAACGGAGCCTTCGTTTTCCAATGTATTCTATCTTGGTTTTAAATTCGAAATCCAGCCCGCTTTCGAAGAAAATTTTTGTGAAAGGGAGCTTATCTTTCCTTTAGATAATGGCTTTAGTTGTTTTTAAAAGCTTCAAAAAAGCCTTTTGCTATAAACATTTATTTTACGCTTTTAAACTTATTGCAAGATCTTTTCAAAAACTCCGTTAGAAATGCTTGTTAGATCAGACTTCAGCTATTAAAAGCAATGTCTATTCAATTTACAAAAAGAAATAGGTCATATGTATATTTATGTAAACAAAGCAATCTGATTTCTGTTAACTTTTCGCGTTTGCCCTAAAAATACTTGGAAGTACGAGTATTATCGATACTTTTTTGCAAATATGAGTACTGGCAGCGATTCTTTTTTAGAATAGTACTAGTATCGATACTTTTCTAAAAAGTTCTATCACTAAGGGTGCCATAAAAACCCTCTGGACCCGACTGCATACCGACAGGTCATAAAAGTCGGTCTCGACTTATGTACATCGATTCCCGACCTGTGAATGCCGTTTTAGGCACACAACCACCCGACGTGGACAGGACAGAGCTTTTTTGCCTCGCGAGACTCGCATCACAATATCCCAACTTCGCTCTGGCTACTGCAGCAGGATATACTTGTACCTGTAGCAGAGTGAACGCAGATTTGGCCAGTTGGTGTAAGGCATGCGGAGAGTCGCCACATGACTCACGGCACTGCTTCGCATGCTCCCGAAAAAAATAAAAAAAGATTTGAATAATTTTGAGATTTATTTCACCATCTGGCACTGCCGTCACTTTGGGGATACAGAGTTGATTGAGCTCAACGCTGTCATTGCATAGCTAGCGCGCTCCGCACCCAATCGCTGGATGGTAGGTAGGGAGGTAGGCGGCCGGCAATGGAGCATACACCGATGTGCTGATTTCGTTGCTCAGCTTGTTGGTTCATTCTTCGAAGCTATGTCGTGCGGGCGCTACACGTACTAATGTATTCTTTCTCTAAACTCACACATGCAAATTCTATTCGTCTACAGTTCCCCTAAAATAGAACAAATGTGAAACTGAAGCAAAAAGATCGTAAAATAATTGTAAAATATCAAACAAACTTGTTGGCGTGTTCAGAGCGTTTAAAAAAGAAAACAAGTGTTTGCCAAATTAGTAAAATGTAAAATGTAGAAATAAGTACAAGTAAAAAGTGCGGGTTTCTCTTGGTGGGCAACAAGTGCGTGAATTCGTTGAAAGTAACGAGTTTTTTTAATTTTCTTTAATAAAAAATACGCCGCAAAGAGGAAGTTAAACGTATTTTATTGCAGTTATTTTTAATATGAAAATCAAATTCTTTGTTTTTGTAGAATAAAAAAAGATCAGTGAAGCGCGAACAAGCACAAGCAGCTAAAAAAAGCTGAATTTACTTACAAAAATACGTAAATATATTTTCAATTTACTAATCTTAATAAAAGAAAAACACCAAATTTTAGCAGTAACTAAATAAAAAATAATAATTAAAAAACTCAAATTCATATAAAAGCAAACAACGAAGGCTGACATAAAAAAAAAATCTTTTTAACAAAACACAATAAAAACCACTAAAAATAATTTATTTAAAAGAAAAATCTAGACGGAAATCATTGTAAGCTGCACNCACATTTTTGCGAATTTCTCGGAAACCAAAGGAACACCTAAATTAATTTTGGAGGCCCTAATTAACACCTAAAAGACACCTAATTCCTAGCTAATTTTTATTGATTTTTGGCGACTTGGGTCAGCTAGGTTTATGGACGTTGCACATACACGTTTATTGAGCGATCTATATTAAGCACAAAATTATTAAACAAAAACAACAATCGAGATAGATTAAAGCAACTGTATAATTAATTTGCCAAGTAGCAGCAGCAGCAACAAAAGTAACTTTAATTCATAACGCAAACAAATCACAAAAAAAAAAACAACAACAAGCATGGAAGCAATTGCCAAACACGACTTCTCAGCAACTGCCGATGACGAATTGAGTTTTCGCAAAAGCCAAATTTTAAAGGTAAGTGGCCAGCTGATAAAATGTGTATGTATACATAATAAAAATACCAATGTTTTATTTTTTTTATTTTGCTTATATGTGTCATTGGGTGGATGGGTGGGCTGTGTAGTCAAGCATGCCAGAGGTCAGCTGGCACCGTTGCAAACAGCACAAAAAAAAAATTATGTTGCAGCTGATAAGGGTTTTGTTTGTTTTCGAATGAAATTAAATGTGGTACATCTTGATTTCGTGTTCTTCCTTTGAGTAATTTGGAGCTTTGTGTAGCAAAAAGAAATACTTATTTTTGACTCGCGGGTCCAAGGCGTGGCTCCTGTTGTTGTTGTTGTTATTGTAACAGCATACAAATTCCGCAAAGAGATTTTGGGGAGTGTTGCTGCAGTGACAGTGCTTGGCCAGATATAAATCTGGGTCGTTCCGGTTACGTAGACCCGACTGTCGTGGGAACGTGCCTTCTGTTGTCTTCTATCCTGCTAGTCGATTAGATAATTCATAGGCTTAAACGAAACCAGTCCTGCGAAAGAACTGTCCGTAAAGCGCTGGAGCTGTGTAAAGTTGTTTGACGAAGACATTGCAGCATCATCTCTCCCGCAGTAACTAAAACGATGGACATGAACTACTTACATGAGTGGTCGACAGTCCACCTTCAGACCATTAGAGTTCATATACATACAGAGTGGTATCCTATCTAAGCTATTGGTAAACTTCCAGATCTCGAAACTTTCTCAGCCACCGGAGACCGGTTTCCTTGATCTGATATGCTGACGTTTGTGTTCGAAGAGAAACGGCTATCGCTCGGAACTTTCTCACTTCCTCACCGTATGGAGCCTAATCCTCTCCGCGATGAAATTAACGCATAATAGAGGGAGATCAATCGTTTAGTCTAATTACGGTCAAGATATTGTAGCTGCCTCAATATCAACCTGTCCAGACTCGACCCAGATATCCCTAATAAGTGCCCGGCATGTGAAGACTCCCTCCATGACACCTCGGGTGGTGAATAACTTGAAAATCTTAGGGGTTACCTTTGACAGAGCGCCACACTCCGGACGAGATGCCTTCTGATGTCGCCCAAAACCACCTACACAGCGAGGCCGCTTTGCTCGCAGTCCAGGACATAACATCATGCTTAGTAAACAGTTTCTAATTCGCTGCTACGCACAGGCACTTGCTGGGAGCACAGCCACCTCCCATGTATGTACATCACAAGGCATCTCTTCGAACTCAGGGACGCGATAGAGACACATTTCACTCAACCATTGGATCCGACAGTGTACCGACAAGCCATTAATGGCACTCGCAGCGAGTCCCTCACCAACTTCGGTGACTACCGATAGCAGAGGAAGAGCTTCAGCTGTCGCGATGGACCAGCGCGATTCTAGCTCAATTAAAGTCTGAATACTCCAGTCGACTCCCAAAAACCAAACAACATATGTGCGGCTTGTAAAGCATCCCGCCACGACTCCAAACTCCTATTCTCTTCACCTTTCCACTTAAACCCCTTAAGCTAACATCCTTCTCCCGTAGGTTTTACCCCATCGAAACAGCGTTTTTCCTGGGCCTACCGTTATTTGAGGTTGACGACAGTCAAGGCAGGGTTTCACATTGGCATCAATCGGGAGCCGGATCTCACTCCCAACTCAACAATCTTCAGAAATCGGGTGATAGGGTGATCGTCAGGCTGGCGAATAGCTAAACTCATTGTTCCCAGAAGAACAGACGAGCTGTGGGAAAAACTTACATCTGACGTTACGAAGCGAGAAACGGTTCTTACTGGTCATTAACCGTTTGGTGCCAACGCCAGAAAGCTGGGCATTGCCTACAATAAATTCGATAGAAGCTGCGGTACCGAAAATGAACAGTAGAGTGAAGTGTAGTATGCACTGTCCGAACGTAAACTACCTCATAAAACTGCCAACCACATGGAAACCTGTTATATGTTTCAATAACTGCTGGTCAGAGTCCTTACCCTATTTTCAGCACTGTTGAAGGGCATTCCTAGCACCAATTATTTCAAGACTTATGCTGGAATTCCGCTTGGCATCAAATGGCAAAAATTATACTAACAAAGTTTGGCATTCAAAAATATTCATGTCATTACGTTAAAATAATGGCTAGTGTTCTATCGATGATTTCAAAATACATAATCGTCACCCCATCTACATAAGAAAAATTTTTATTCCGTTAAAGTTTATTTTCGTTAAATTCCTATCAGCGATAACTATAGAAATCACGCTATCGATAAAAATCGATAAGCGCGCTAAATAGATATATACGTAATGAATGTATAATAATTGAGAATAAAATAACGATATCTATTTCGAAAAATATGTCAAGAAATATAACGTTATAGATATATAAAAGTATATCGATTGATATTTCTGGAAAAAATTTATTGTAAATTATCGCGAGATGTTATCGATAACTGTAAATGCATCGATAACGATACCGTTCGATAGTTCAACAAAAACTGGTTTTTAGATCGATATGTTTTCGATTAATTCCAAATAGATATATAAGTCCCACCCCCCTCAGTGCAATTTCACTATGTCTTTATCAGCGATAACGGTAGCTGTCACATTATTGATAACAGAGATAAATAGATAATGAAGAAGAATGAATATATATTATTTGAGAT
This sequence comes from Rhagoletis zephyria, assembly GCF_001687245.7. Taxonomy (NCBI): domain Eukaryota; kingdom Metazoa; phylum Arthropoda; class Insecta; order Diptera; family Tephritidae; genus Rhagoletis; species Rhagoletis zephyria. The sequence goes on from NW_016157100.1 coordinate 499,976, forward strand.
AAAAAAGCGATAAAATATATCGTGAGAGATATCTAAAAGTTTATGGTCAACGATATTGTTTGTGACTTACTTCAATACAAAAATTTATGTATATTTTCCCGAGAAGATATCGATAACTAAATCCGTTTATAAGAATATCGATAACGATATCGTTCGATAATTCAACAAAATTGGGCTTATTAATTTCACAGTGCTGGTTAAATAATGAAAAAGTAAGTACCAAAGGATTTGAAAAAGTTGGTTGCCATTTCTTTCTTGTCTCAATTTCTAATTTCGTGTTTTCACACGAAAACATATTTTCCAAAGTTAACGGAGCGGGAAGGGGAGGGGATGGGAGGAGTTTACTAGCTTTATATATATGTATATGTTTATATATATGTATATATATATATGTTTTATATATATATACATATATGTTTTATATACATATGTTTTTATATACATACATACATATATGTTTGGAGGTATGAAAATTGATTTGATATTAATTCACATTTTGACCTCTTTTAATGAATGCAATTGGTCTCATTCCCGTCACTTTTTGAGTGTTGCACTGAGTTATTACACCGATAAGTTTTCGATGAACTCCAAATATATACATAATCGCACCCCTTAAGATACTATTATTCTTCCGTTAACTTTCTATTTTTTTTAAACCCTTATCAGCGATAACGATAGCAATCACTTTATCGATAAAAAACGATAACAGTGATACAAACATATATAATATAGATAAATAAATGGACAATAATTGAGATTAAAGAATCTAAATTTATTTCTATAAATACAAATGTCAAAAACATATTGTCAAAGGTATATAAAGTATATCGATAACATTATCGTTCGATATTTATATAAAAAATAACGATATATTCGCACATCCTTCTACACTTAAGTTAAAATTATTCTTCCGTTAACATTTTTTTTAATTCTCAGCTATAACGATAGCAATCGCTTTATCGATATAAAAAAATATAGCAGAGATAAATAGATAATATAGATAAATGAACGGCTATCTAATAATTGAGAAAAAATCGATATTTATTTCGATTAAAATGTACTTCAAAAACTTTTTGTTTAAGATGTGCATATACATATCGATAACAATATTGTTTGATGCTTCAATAAAAAAGATATCGATAACAATAAATGCATCAATAATGATATCGTTAAACAATTCACCAAAATTGGTTTACGGATTGTTATATCTATAAGTTATCGATAACTATAAATATGTCGATAACAATATATTGGCTATAAATCAGTAAAAGTGTTGATAAGTGATGAGAACATAGTCACCTCATCTCGCATAAAATCTAGTGAGTGCCACGAATTGACTTACTTCATTTGCGCTTAAAGTAAGCCAAAAAGCAAGTAATTAAATCACGCACTTTAATTTAAATAAACTTTAGCTCAACAACAGTAATATGAATATAGCAGAATCGTTATCCATTCAACACATAAGAGTATTACCAACGAAGACCACCTGCTGCTGCGTGGGGAGAGGAATACAAAACACACTCGTGCACACAAACATACACATTTTAACATTATAAATAAATTTTTGTTCAGTCCGTTGTCTGTTGGTCGAATACAACACGTATGCCATATAAATAAAATACATTCTGGTATTCATTGCATGACTCAGTTTTGTGCATAAGCTTTACATTTCTACACAAGTATTCGCACATCCATAGGTACGTTATCGTCGTTAAGCTTCTAAGAAGTGAATGTTGGCGAAGTCCCATGTGAGCACTCAACACTCACTCGCTGACTTATCCAACAACTGGCTTAGAAAATGCTCCTCAGTCTTCCAGTTATTCATATGCAAATCTGCATGGCAACAACAATAACAACCACAATAGAACGAGTTCAACGTCATCGCCATATAGCCCCATCTCTAGTCACAGCTAGCTAGCCAGTCGGCGAGGCAAGCAGCCGTTGGAGCCAAAATCGACGTGTGTTTTGCCAGCTCGTTAAGGTGAAAAGTAAATGCATGCAGAGTTCAAGAGATTTTCTACACAGCGAAATGGCAACAAAATAAAAACAAAACAAAAAAACAGAATGTAGAAAAGAAAGCATTTTAAAGCAAAAAGCGGAATAAAAAGCTAGAGAAAAATTCATAGTTTTGTGGGAAAGAACAGCTTTTGGGGTCTTTTTTGTAATTTTCTACTTCATCAGCGTAATTCAATTCGAGTTGTCAACAAGCAGCGCAGGGTGACTAGTATATGCAGCTTCGTTTGTCCACCTCATATTCCTTCTCTGCCGCACACTCTTTTTCATTTTACCGACTTATTAAATTTAAGTTCGTCGCAAACCCTAGACACTTGTTAATCTGTTGCTTACTCGGAACTTGAAATTAATACTTCAACACACCGCACAGCCACCCACTGAATCACCCACTTATGTAGTCAACTAAGCACAGGTAACTTCTATAGTTGTGGCATACTTTGAAGTTGACGAAGGCAAGAAAATTGTGAAATACGCTTTAGGGTAGATAAGTTTTAAACTTTTCATTTTTCATGCTTAGCTAGAGTGTAAAATCAAAGCTAGAAAACTTGAGCTAAACATTTTTCTTTTTTCGAACGAAAATTAATTGAGTGTAATTGCAATTAATGCGAGCGAATGCTTTTGCGTTCCGCAATTTTTCGTTGTGACACAAGGTTTTATATCGTCGATGTTTGTTGTTGCAAATTATTTTATTTTAGTTGCTTATTGTTGACGTGGATTTCGTTTTGGGTACATTATTTTTAGTTTTCTTCTTATCAAGTGAATTGCACTTGAGTACTCGCCGCTACTTTTGAATTATGTCTTGGAAGTGACGTGGGTCGACTGGTGGTCAAAAATATTTTGGGTGGCTTAAACTGGTGGGTGTGTCTCTTTTTTCCTTGGGTATGCTGAATTCACTAACTGCTTTAAAATGCTATTTTAAAGAGGTTTTCAAAATGATTTAATTTTGTTGAAATTGTGAAAGAAAAAACAAATACCTTTGGCTGAAATTTTTACACATATACAGGCATGCTACAAATAATAGGGGTAAAGTTTTTTTTTTGAAAACGGTCGACAGGCAGCGGCAAGCCTCTGAGTGTATTCAGCTATGAAAACAGCTTCTCGTAAAAAATACCATCGCCCTTCTTAGTCGGCGTAAAACTGTAAGTCCCTCCTCTTTGTATAACAACATCAAGGCGCACGCCACAAATCGGAGGAGAAGCTCGGCCAAACACTAGCATATTGTAGCCGTCATCGATTCGCCAACAGTTAGCGAGTGGCGAAACGAACGAACACAATGAGGTACAACCAAACTCGCTATCGTCTATCCGTGCTAGCTAACTTTGTTGTTGCTTTCACATGCAAAATTTTTCGTTAAGCGACCTGAACTCAAACATAGCAAGCAGCGAAGTGGCGAATCGATGACGGCTTGTGTAAGCCCCAATCTGTTACTCTGTAAGATATTTTTATTTTTATTTTTTTGGGAATTGCTGAAACTAAGTTTTTCTGAAAGTATGAATTGTATATAGAAAAGTAATCTCTCAGTTTTCCCAGGTTGGGGATTTTAAGATATTTTTCGATTTGAAGTGGGTCTGGTACGATACGTCGAAATTTAAATTGTCGAAACTAAAAACACGGAAAAAAAATGTCAAAAAAAATTGTTAGAAAATCAAGAATGTCGAGAAAAAAATTGTCGAAAGGAAAAATGTCGAAAACAAAAAATGTCGAAAATAAAAATGTCGAAAAAAAATATCGAAATAATGTAATGAATGATGTGTAAAATTCGCGCGAATTTTACACATCATTCATTACATTATTTCAACAGGTTGATTTATTTAAGTTAAATTCCACTAATCCTATGTACTAATATAATAAATGTGAAAGTTTGTGAGTGAGTATGTTTGTTGCTCGTTCACGCTAAAACGTCTGGATATATTTCAATTTCACAGCCAGAATAAACAGAATGCGATTGAAATATACGTTAACATATCATCAGGAACGTTCTAAAGAATAAGTAAACAAAAAAGTTTATTCCAAACGTTCAGAATGAATAAAGAAATGCAGCTATAATATACTAACATATAAAATATTTTTTGGAGTTGCCTCCTCTTTCAAAAAAAAACCCGATTAATTAACAAGTTTAACAAAATATTAGCAAGCGAAAGCGGTTCAGAAACTATATATTTCGGAAGTATTTTGTAATAGGGTTGCCGCCTGTTAAAAAAGTTTAAATCAATTCTTTGAAAAAGTTTAAACGAAATATTTTAATGTGGGTATCAAACGAGAATGCTTTATTGTAGAAATATTTTTAGAGAGTTGCCATCTTTTCAAAAAGTTAAAATCAATTTAAATAACACGTTAAAAAATTTTTTTCTGCGTAATTTTGCAGAACTTTCTTTATCCATCTTAGGAACTCTAGAACATTTGAAAATCTACTCAGAACACTTTTAATTTTTATTTTTTTCACACATTCAACTTTTTCGACTTTTTTTCGACAATTTACGCGTTTTGCATTTTTTTTGACCTTATTCATTTCGAAAGCATACGATTTCGACATTTTGCGTTTCGGTTAAACATTATTTCGAGATTTAAAAAATTTTTAAATTTCGACATTTCTCTTTCGACATTTTTATTTTCGACTTATCGTACGGATCCTTTTGAAGTTGGAGGTCGCTGAGCAGCAAATGAAAGTGATTTACATGCAAATTTGTATATATTCAAAAGGCCTTTCTGGGTTTTTGGGGTCCAATGAATCTGAACTTGCAACTTTTTTTTACCAAAAAGGGCCGCGTAGGGTGCGTTTTGATGCAAAACATGTATGGAAAAGTGGATACAATGTTTTTAATTTGTGTCCATCTTTCAAATTACCAACTATTTATGTCCAATTTTTAAAACATCATGTCTTGCTTTTAAATGACCAAAAATTACGCCCAGATCTTCAATAACAAAAATGTATGTCCAGTTTTTAAAATATCCAAAATGTATGTCCAGTTTTCAAATGACCATGAAACTATGCCCAGTTTTTAAATGACCAAGAATTTATATACTACAGCTGTCAAATAATAACAAATTTTTGTCTCGTATTGAAAATTTCCAAAATATGTGTTAAATTTTCAAATACTCAGGTGTCAAAATAACCAAAATGTATGTCCAGTTTTCAAATGACCAGAAAACTATGCCTATTTTCACAATTTCCAAAAATTTAAAGGGACCTAAAGTTTTACGCCGCCTCCGAAGGGTAAACTCGAAGATTTGCCATTACCTGTCGAGAGGCGACTGCTATTAGAAAAAAAACTTTTGTTTTTGATTGTTGCTTGGGCCAAGAATCGAACCCTGGAGCTACCTGCGCACCTTTAACCACTCGACCCCGGCGACCGCCTAGTCTATACGAAATACGTTTGCAATAAAGTTGAGTGTTCTCATTGCCTCTGTATTCCAATGTATTCGACCTGCTGAGCTCTACCGCGTTTTACATGATTTAGTCTGTTCCTTTGAACTCCGGACTAAAACCTGTGGAACTGTCAAACTACAATTTTACTCTCTCAAGTGAGAGTAAAAGGAGAACAGATGCAGAAGTGCACGGGAACGCCACTATTTCCTGTAAAAACGTCAGTCGGTTTGTTTACATGTCGTTGGTACAACACTGATTTGGCTGAAATATCACTAAATAATTATTAAATTATTTCGTTGTTTACTTCCATTTTTTAACAAATCTATATATTAATACGCTAACATAAATTTTGTCTCCGTTCGTTTGGCGATTCTACCGAACCGATTTCAGAACCAAGAACACCGTTGGAAAGGCATTTTTTTATGGTTTCGCGATTGGTTGAAAATTACGGCCAAACCATCGTTTAAACATTTTCGTATTGTGTATGGATGTTGCTGCAACATGTTCAATTTGACATGTTTCGCCTGTTGTTTCACTACACATTTGAAATACCTCTCTGAACTTGGCAGGACAACTTTTTCTCAAAGCAAAAATTCCTATCGCATAATTTGCCGTTAATTATCCGTAAATTATCCGTGAAAAGAATAATTTTGCCGCGGACATATTTTAAAAAATATCGAGTGCCCTGCTAACTTCCGTGGAAGTTAGCAGGGCACCTTCTGAAAACCAATGAAGGAAACCAGCTAAACCCAAACTAACTATCTGATAATTTGCCGTAAATTATCCGTTGTTTATCCGTGAAAAGAATTATTTTGCCGCGGAAACATTTTAAAAAATATCGCGTGCCCTGCTAACTTCCGTGGAAGTTAGCAGGGCACCTTCTGAAAACCAATAAAGGAAACCAGCTAAACCCAAACTAACTATCTGATAATTTGCCGTAAATTATCCGTTGTTTATCCGTGAAAAGAATTATCTTGCGGCTGACACATTTTAAAAAATATCGCGTGCCCTGCTAACTTCCGCGCACCTTCTGACAACCAATAAAGGAAACCAGCTAAATCCAAACTAACTATCTGATAATTTGCCGTAAATTATCCCCTAAAAGAATTATATAAAGATAAATATGAAGAAAAGAATGAAGATGAAGATCGATTTTCTTATCGATGTAAAACTCGATATTATACATATTTGTATCGATATAACAATCGATATTGCTATCGATAAAATAATCGATATTATTATTGATACTGTTATTGATTAAATAACCGATATTGTAATCGACATAATAATCGATATAATAATCGGTATTGTTATCGATACAATACTGGATATTGTTATCGGTATAATAATCGATTAAATAATAGATTTTGTTATCGATTTAGTAATTTATATTGTTATCGATATGTACAATAATCGATACTTATGGTTGTTATATTTATCGATCGATTTTGCAATCGTTGTATTTTTCTATATGTTAATGGATATTGTTAACGGTATTTTTATCGACACAGTTATGAACAGGGTTATCGATATAATAATCGGAACATGGAATGTGATCACATTACACGGCATCACATTATATCACATGATATGAAGAGACATCACATGATTCACATGATATTACATCACATAATATGATATCACATCACACGATATCACGTGACATGACATCATAGGATATGACATCACATATGCCATGACATCACAAGACTTGGCATCACATGATGGGACATCGTATGACATGACATGGTATTACATGACGTAGCATCACATGATATGACATCATATGACATGACATCAGAGGATATGACAACACATGACATGATATCCAATCACATCACATAAAATCACGTTACATCTTATCACGTCATCGCACCTCATCTCATCTACGTGAATAGAAAAAGAAAAGGATATAACCAAAGATGTGAAAGATAAAAACAAAGATGAAGACCAATCCAAAATTTCCGTATTTGTGTATGGTTGTTTTTGTAACCTGTTCAATTTAA
>NW_016157100.1:508900-536575 GCF_001687245.7 Rhagoletis zephyria
ATATCTCAATTCTATCGACTAGGTGTATGGTGTCAAGTTAGCACTACATACCATTTTTTCTTAAAAAACGAGAGCTACAAATTTTTTCTTTCCACAACAAATTTACAACAAAAACACTACAATTAATGCCGTAGTTAACTTTTCCAATTTCGAAAAGTGTAGTGCTAACTTGACACACGTGTGTTTTTAAGGGTCACCAAAATTAATTTCGGTGCACACTCGGATTCCGAAATATTCGCAAAAATTTGAAAAATTTCGTCACAGTTAAATATTATTCAGGAAGTATGCACGGAAATTAATTTTCGTGGCCCTTAAAAACACCTAAATAGCTCCTAATTCCATAATACTATTTACCAGTGTTCAAGTGTTCGACGAAATTTAGTGGGTGTGTCAGCTAGGGGTTTTTCTCGGAAATCGAGTGGGCAGTTAAATTAATTTTGGAGGCCTTAAGTAACACTAAATAGTACCTAATTCCTGAGTAATTTTTGTCAGTTTTTGGTGAAGTGGGTTAGCTAGTGTGACTGACGTCAATCGTGGCGTACCACACCGCTGATAAACCCAAAACTTGCGATGAGATTTTTGATTGTGTCTGCCTCTGAAAACAAGTTTCTTACGATCATAGTGATCTCTGGCTGGCGCTATCCTTCTGAGCGCACGGATTGGGACTAGCTAGTGTGACTGACGTCAATCGTGGCGTACCACACCGCTGATAGACCCAAAACTTGCGATGAGATTTTTGATTGTGTCTGCCTCTGAGAACAAGCTTCTTACGATCATCGTGATCTCTGGCTGGCGCTATCCTTCTGAGCGCACGGATTGGGAACTTAGTAACTAGTGGGAGCAGCGTCAACCCTTTAAGCTGTCTGTACATGGTTTTTAAGCGAGCAGCAGCTTCAGCTCCTTGACCTTCTTGCAGCGTTCCCTCTCCAACNAGTTATCGATATTTATTGAATTATCATTATTTATAGACTTAATGAAATTTGTCGAGGTGTCGTAATGCACGGAGTTCTTTCAACTTACTCTGTTTTTGTTTGCACATGTAAATCATCTGATCGTTTGACACTTTTCATGAACTTACAGGAAAAAAAACTCCGGACTAAATCCTGTAACTTCTGACCAGGAACAGTTGCTCAATTACTCTCTCAAAAGTGTTCCCACTTACAGGTTTTATGTCAATAGGAACGAATTCCTGTAAGTTCTGACTAAATCCTGTAAACCGGACTGCTATTGGAACAGACTAATTATATGTACTAGTATATGTACATACTAGTTCCGTAAGGCGGTTCACTAAACAAGGGAATCATAACATAATATCGTATGTGGCTCTGCTTTGTTCTTCTTTAATCCACGTATCGTTAAGCAGCCTCGCAAAATCCTTAAGCTAAAATTTAGGGGCGTAGACGCTTCATTATATAACACTGGTTTACAACAATCTTGTTCTATGGATGCCACTATCCAATTCCTATGTATAATTACTTGGTGATTCCGGAACTCGAGTAAATTTTTTCGATACCATCGATAGTGTCGTTTTTAAGTTGTTACTATCGATAGTTGTATCCGCCATCGATAGTTTTTAGGACTATCGATAGTTTCTTCTCTATTTCCACTACTCCGTCATTCTTATTTTAAATTTATTGGTGCAAAGGCTTTTTCGTTTAGATACATGTAGTAGATACATGTACGTGTAGTATGTACATAAATAAAGCGAAAAAAGGTCATATAAAAGTGCAACCCCCAAACTTAATGACCCATTGAAAACGAAACGAGACTATCGATACTATCGATGGTACAAACCTTAAACTATCGAAACTACCGAGTGGGAACAATATCGATAGTTTTCCAGCTATCGCGGACGTCCTTCACGTCAGGTTCCACTTAGGGCCTTCAAAATTAATTTAAGTGCTCACTCATTTCGTTGAGCACTGGTAAATATTATTCAGCAATTAGGTGCTATTTGTGTGNAAGTTGTGCGAGTGTTGTGCGTGTCTCCCGAGGCAGATGAAGCTCCATCTAACCCCGTTTAGGTCGGCGAAGTATCTCCAACTCCTTCACTTCGTTTGGTTATATATTGCCGCTTTCAAAGCTAGTTTTCTTTGCTCATGAAATCATAAGGCAATGAATTGTTACACTTCTTTCTTCAAACACATAAACATTGGGCTCAGTGAGCTGCACCTATGTATGTCCGTCTGCCTAGTTTACCAGTCATTTTTGATTTTCTTCACCATCGGCGACACCATAACCATGGCCGTGTGCAATGCAGTCAAAATGGTGCAAAATAAAAAAGAGGAAAAATATGTTTCAAAAAAGGTGAGCAGCAGACAAAACAAAAACCAAACAAAGAAAGGAAAAAATTATGCTGCAATGCCAAAGTGAACCCGAATGTATGTATGTATGTAGAATAATGTATGTATGCATATGTGCACAATAACCATGCAACTACAACAACAACAATAGCCAAAGCAATGCAACAACCTTTAAAAGCAAGCAATGCTACAACATTATCACTTATATTTTTTAAGTTTTGGCCACAATACTCAACACCAGTACTCGTTCCGCCTTCACCGACAACCGGCTGTTGAGACTGTCAACAATTGTAGTTGCTGTCCATCTGTTGTTGTTTTATTTGCTTTTTTCACATGATTTCTGCCATGCATTGTTGCTTGGTATTTTTTGACATTTGCTGTGCTGCTGATTGCTGTTGTTTGTTGTTCGTTGGTTTGTTTGTTGGTGATCTCAGTTGATGATACCAACTATTTGCGCTGACTCGTTTTTGTTGCCAACGTTGTTGTCTATACTCCCAAGTTTTGTTTTTGGTTTTATTTTCTTGTGATTGTTGTTGTTGTTGAGTTGAGTGCAATGTGCCGTGAGTTGCAGAAAAAAATAAGCACACAAAAAAATTAGGCCGCGTGCCAGCAGCCAATATTGCAACAAAAAATAAACTTACAGACGAGTAACAACAATAACTAATGGCGCAGAGTCAGGGAAGTGGGCGCAATAGTAGTTGCTTAGCAGCAGCCAGCAAGCAACAGAACGGCAAACCGTTGGGGCGTCTGCCAGCCAGCCAGCGAGTGGAGTGAATTAGTAACGAGTTGATATGGAATAAACTTTGCTCTCTGCATGCAGACATGCATTCTCGACATAAATATATATACAAAAATACGAGCATTTCAACACATCCACAATGCAGTGGTGTTCAGAAAAATGGAAATCATATATGTACGTACGTACATACAATTAATTTGCTTCTTATCTGTGTAGATTAGAATAGATTTAGTGGAGCATGTGCACTGAGAACCCTTAGATTTATTGTGCCCTTAGAACTCAACAGAACACCTCGTCCAACTCTAGTGCTCCGATTAAACCAAGCAGTTTCGAGTGTCTTAAGTAGTCTACTTCTCGCAACCGCATCCCATTCTAAAAGGAGATGCAGTGAGGTTTCTGCTGTCATGTCCCAGTGTCGACAGTAGTCGTCTGCACTAATCTCCGGGCATAAACATATGAGCCCGCAGCCTGCAGTAGCCCATTAGGAGTTCTGTTAAAAATGTCAAGTTAGTCTTTTGTAGGGTGATTAGTTCTAGATCTTTTGGGGTTATAGCTTCCAAGAAATTCTTTCGCCAACCTTGATTCAGGCCTGTTCTCGCAATGTTCTCTACTTAGCGTACGTTCTTCTGCTCTTAATTCTTCCCTAATGGTATGAGGTCCCACTGCAAGGTAAGAATTCTGGTCCTATTGCCCGAGTGGCTGCTGCTTCTCTAGCTAATCTGTCAGACACCTTGTTGCTCTGTACGCCTTTGTGGCCTGGGACCTATAGCAGTTGCACTGTTTTTTGTTCCCCAGGGAGTTCAATCGCGCAACGAATCCATACTACCCGTAATTTAATCTCATACGGGGCTATGGCTATTAGTACAGCCTGACTGTCACTACAGATGACAATGTGCTACCTTGTCACCACCATATATGTAATACTCCTATATTGGCAGTAAGAGCTAGTACCGTCCGAAAACACTACAGTACAGATATATCAATAAACACGTACGAAAGAAAAGGAACACACACGTTTATAAATAAACATGTACATAACCCATATACAAAAACGGCACTCAAGTACACAATACATTGACAAAAACGGTACTAGACTGTCCCGCTTTGATTTCGGAATGCTTACACATTGAGAAGTTAGCTTACTGCCAATATAGAAGTATTACATATATGGTCACCACACCCTTGTCGATTTTTGAGCCTTCTGCCAACCACCTTTGAGTGTGAGGCTGAAAAGTGTTGTTCCAGATCGCTTTGCTGTTTAGTTCGGTCCTGAACTTGTCTCAAAGGTTGTTATCCTCACCATGTCGTCTCTGTTGAGCAGATAGATTTCCTCTCCCAGTCTGCTCGAAATCTCATTTCCCTTCGCAGAGCCCTCCCTCATAAAGTTCAGTAGGGCTTTCATGGCAGTCTGTTCTATTAATATGTGTAGTGGCGTCAAGTCCAGAATGACTTCTATTGCAGAGGTGGGGCAAGTGCGCATGGCTTCCGTTTTGCAGGCTGATACCTTGAAAGTGATGCCCTCTCGGACCATGCCAGCACTCCATACGTAACTATTGGCCTGACTACTTATTATGGTGTACATCAACCGCAAAATGGAGTACTGCACCCCATGACCTTCCGGCCAGTCTTCTGCACACCATTAAAGCTCGTGTGACATTTGTGACACCATTCTCACCTTTTTTCTTTGTAGGTCTCGGTTACAAAAATCATTAACATTGTAATGCACTATTAACTTAAGGCCTTATATTCAATACAAGGAGTATTTGCACTTTACACAAAAATTAGCTTCTGATATAAAAATCCACCTTAGACGTAACTGTCATCGATGATGTTACTTATTACTTAGCTTGGTAGTACAATTTACTATTGGACTGCACAATTAGAATTAACAGCAGTGATGACAGTTAAGCACCAGGTGGACTCTAGCATCAGAAAATACATACATAGTTACTGTGAAAATTTGCAGATAAAGTCTATTGAATATAAACCAACGATACGATTAACGATTGCGTATGATGTCAAAAATTAAAAAAGAATCGTTAATAACATCAATAAACAACTTGATATCGATTTTTAAGTAGATAATATCTTAAGATATTCTTTGAAAATATCGATAGCATCGATAACGATGTCGATAAATGTCAATATCGATAAATACGTCGACTGCACATCGATAAATATTCCGAAAGTTGCAGAAAGTATCGCGAATAGTATCGATAATATTCACAAGCATTTCGATAACTATAAATATAACAACACTTAAGGACCGGACCTTTTTTCTACATTTTTTTGCGAGGTTGCTTTGACCAGATATTTAACCCAGGCCCTACGGACTGGAAGCGCTGTACAGACATACATAAATATCTCGCTAATATCGTTTGCGAATACGACTACAAATGGGACAAAGAATAATTTAATTAAAATTTTTTTTAAGAGTTTAGACTCCATCACATTTTTATTACCTTCCTTTTATTAACTCGGGATGTAACTATATAATATTGATGCGCCTAAAAGATGCAGCGATTCATATTCTCAAGTTACATACCTGATGACAGTACGAATGTCAATTATAATAGGGAGGTTTTAGCTTTTTAAACTATAATTTTATTATTATGTTAAGCACTGTACATACATGCGACTTTATATTGGCTTGTGCCCCTGACACGAGCAACAATTGTGTCTGAGGGTCTGTGTGACTTGACAAAGGTTCTCGGCCGCCAGAGCAGCGGCGTCAGCGACATATTTCTTGTTGCTATTGTTGTCGCCAGCTAAAAATCTGTATGTGTTTGTTGCTGTTGCTCTTTTGCCGGGTAAGTATGCGGTTGTTTTCCTATTTGCTTAATTTTCGCCAGCATATTGCCGCATTATCACCCACTGGCCGTGGGGCAAACAACTTTTCTTGTTGCATTTTTTACCAGATGCATATCCACATGTGTATGTGATTATGTTTGTTTGTTCTCTTTTTTATTCTTACTCTTGCTTTGTGCACATTTTGGTAGTTGTCTTTGTTTTGTGATTTTCGCAAGCATACTTTTCATTTGTCAAATTGTAGTTAAATGCTTTCTGATGCTTTGCTAAAAGAAATTGTGTGTCCAGCAACATTGTTGCCAAGCGGTCAAAGCCAACTAAGTTTGTGATGCAATTGTTGTTCGTACTGCCTCGACTCTCCCGACAGCTTTGTTGGTAAAGTATACTTGTGGTTTATTGTTTTTTAATTATAGACGTTTGTCCTTTTTTAAAATTCTGCCTTGGGTGGCTGTAATTTTTTCCTCCCTTCCTTTGTGATTTCTTTCGCATTCAACACGCATGTGATTCTTGGTAACGATGCTCAGTTCTTTTACGTCAACTTTCTGTTTCTCTTGTGCATTTCTAGCGTTTAATATGCAGCTCCATGCTTAACTGCAACTTTTGGTTTCATTTTAATTCATTCCGTTTCTGCCCTTACCACACTTCATCATACCTATTTTTGTTTACATACATATATTGTTACACGGAATGTAAGTTGCCTGCTTTTGTTACTTACTTGACCAGACCAGTTTTTCTCCAACTCGGTGTTTTTTCTTTTTTTCTTTCTTTTCTCATTGAAATTTTTTTTTTTACTTGTCGTTTATTTTGTTCTTTTCTTTCTTCATTCATTTAACAACTTACATTTCTTGTGTCCGAACTCGGACTTGGACCCGTAACTCCAACTCACCATGGCTATTTTTAGTTACTTCTTTACACGCCAATCTGTGTGCTTCTACATTTTTTATGTTAGTATGAGAATTTCATGAGCTCAAGCATATTGTGCTCTAAAGCAACATCCAGTCTTCATTCCAACAGGGTTGCCACCAATCGGATGGGGTTTTAAGAAATTAGAAAGTTGGATTTTTTAAATCCCAGATACAAATGCATACAAAGCAGACTAGTAGCTGCTATTTCAACAGGATAAAGGCATAATACTGACGCGAAAATGTTCACCTGCGCTCATGCGACTGCATGGTGTTTTATGTACCTCTTTTACCGCCTCCTTAGCTGCAAACGTTACCGTCCGGTAGCCGAAAAGATAACTTTATTTTGAGTTGATCAATGAAAATTCCTGTGCCTACTCCGCTTCCATCTTTGATCCGTTTGTAAAGACACCCATGCTTTCCAAGCATTGACCCTCTCCCGAATTCAGGCACTGCGCCTTAGAAAATTTGGTGTTTAGTTTTTTTTTTTTTGAGAGCGCGAATAACCCAAAGCTCGGAATCTGAAAAAGTCGTTGTATACGGCGATGCCATTGTAATCGCCTTCAGGGCAAAATTTCCGCAAACGCTATGCGAGCTGAACGCGTCCTCTTAACGAGAAGGTATAAAATGCCTTCGGTTGATCCACCGGAGCTAAACGGCGTCCGGATAAGTCTTGCTACAGAAACCAAATTTCTAGCTGAACTGGAGGGGTTTTATATAGACAAAAATTGAGGCCTTAGTGTAATTAGGTTAGGTCAATTCTCCTGTATGGAATGGTGATTTAGTGGCATGCATTAGAAAAATACGTGATGGCGAAGCGATTAAAACTACGGCAAGCAATGCTCGCCCTCTTCGCTTAAGAGAGGCATTCTAGTGGCAACCTGAAGCCCAGGGACACTCTTGTATGTTAAATAAATTTTGCTACATTCCGTACGGTACAGATCGTTGTGCTTCGATATCGCTTCCGGAAAGCAATTTCAGCACAATAAGGGAAATAAGATATTAATTAACACTCCACCTGATTGTTTTGGCATCTATACAGAGGACTCGAAACTCGACGGTAAGTTGGGAGGAGGCGTTTTCTCACGAAACCCTCCTCTACAGGAGATGGCCATGCAGAACAGACTTCACCTCACTAGGGTCGCCGGTCATAGGGGCATAGGCAACTGCATGTCAAATGAACTTGCAAGGCAAGGCATGACCAAGCAGATTCTTCCTGGTAAAGAACGCATTGCTACTTAGTGAATTTTTATACAAACTTGTCGAATTTCCGGACAGACGTGGCCTAACGCGATCGGAAGTGGTCACGAAGGGTATACTCTCTTAGAAGAGAGGCTATATCTACCGTTGTGAGGGCTCTAGCCGGGCACTGTAT
Organism: Rhagoletis zephyria; assembly: GCF_001687245.7. Lineage (NCBI taxonomy): Eukaryota > Metazoa > Arthropoda > Insecta > Diptera > Tephritidae > Rhagoletis > Rhagoletis zephyria. The sequence goes on from NW_016157100.1 coordinate 517,028, forward strand.
AATAGGTAAACATGTAGAAAGACTCGAGGTGCCTTTCCGACGATGTTGCAAAAGCTGTAAGGACTACGAAGAGGAGGAAACGGTCTTACATATCCTGTGTAAGTGTCCTTCGCTGTGTAGAAGCAGACTACGGCATATGGGTTGACCGTTCCTGGCTGACCTTAGCGAGGTTTTAAATACCGACGCAAGATGCCAGATGAGATTCATCAGTGACACGAAAAGGTACAACAGGGAGGACTTTTAAAACGAAAAAATCGTTAAATTTCAAAAAATACAACGTAACTGCGACAGATATTCTGTGGTATTTTTTTAACTTGGTGGCACACTCTTGAAACTTCACAGGTTTGCTGTATTTGACGCCAACTTTCATTGCCTCTAATATGGACATTCTATTTGAAACCTTCCCAGGGTTATTAAAAACAATTATGACTTCTTTGAGTGACAATGAAAAAATTAGTAATTTCGGTATTTTTGCTCCTAAATAAATGTTTCAAGGCTTAAATTGTTCAAATACTTGCTTTATTCTTCTTCTTCCTGGAACTTCATTGATTGAAACAAATGCAAGAAAAATTCTTTGGCGTTTTTTTTTCTGCCGTGAGATTTGCTAATTACCCTGAACAATTTCAGTATTGGGACAAGCAGTTCTTTAAAGTTGTACAAGTTGGATAGAGCTTCGTGGCGGACGTCACTGTGAGCAACATTGCAGCCGCCAACACTAATATTTAGATTTTCATAGACGGACGAATTTTTGTAAATTTAAATTTAATTATATACTATCCGTTTTTTATTTTTTGTGTATATTTAAATTTCTTTTAATTAAAAAACTGCAGATTTCCACCATTAAGACGTCGAATTTCTCGCTTGTAATTCTTGTTAATGGATTCGGTACACAAATTGATTTATGTTACTCATATTTCACGTGAATTCGCTTGCTTCACTAAAAATGGGACACTTTGTATATAGTATGCACATACATACTAAATACATCGTCGCATCATATGTCGTCACTTGATTTTCTTTCTCAACGCTACGTTGCTAATTGAAGCATTTAGAACAAATTTTTATTATTTAATTTTATATCCAAGCCACATATTGCTTGTTTTTCCAATTAAGCGATGGCCGGATATTGTTTATTAAAACTTATACTTGATTCATACATGTGCTTATGTACATACATACATATGTAAGTACTTGTTTGTGAAAATATCTTTTTATATCTTTTGTGTGTGTGCTCAGGCATTGGAAATTCGTTTAGCATCGTTGATGGATTTTTGCGGTTGGAAGCTTTGTGAAATTGATTGCTGATATTGTTTTTTGAGAGATGATTTTCGCGGCGTGGGAAGGAGTGAATATTTATGGTGGACTGCCACATCACGTATGCTTTTAAAAAAACATTTATTTACCTTTTTTGAAGCTCAATCCCAGGGCCTTATGCCATACATAAATGCAGATTCAACAAAAAAAAAAAGAGTTGTGTGCGAATCCCACGTCCGACTGAAGTGAACTTTCTTCTTGTGCAACACTTAGTTTTTCATACTGCTTAATTTTAGATACCCCTTTTTACTAACGACTTTCTGCGATTGGACCGCAGCGATATTTCTTAAGACAAGTTTTCTAGTGTGTATGCTTTGAAGACTGCCAAGTTCTGGCTTCAACTACATAAATATGTCATGATTTCTTTTCGGTTAGCTATTGTCTAATCATCTCCCCCTATTCTTTGCTACTTAAATATGAGATGTCAGTGGATGTCCTGAAAGAGACTGTCCTTAAAAAAATTGTATCAGTATTTGGAAAAGTGGGTCAGTGGGTGGGTGACAGACGTCTGACAGTGAAAAGGGAAAGACTCCAGTTTAAAATGAAATTATAAAAGCGCTGACGCCATATTATTGCATAAAATGCGGATAAATTAAAATAATAAACAAAATTATGAAAAGCATAGATCGTAGGAGGTACATATGTACATACATACATATGTAAGTACATAATGTGACTCAAACAAGATAATTTCTTTTTTTTTTTTTAATATATCGATGGCTGAGTGGAAGATCGACCTATCTCGGCAGGAAGTTCGAAAACGCCCTATCTCGGAAAATTTTTCAACAACGCTTTATATCAGAAAACTTTTCAAGAACGCCCTGCTTCAGAATTTGATTCAAAAACGCCCTAGCTCAGTATTTGGTTGAAGAACGCCCTATCTTAGATGCCGATTCCAAAACGCCCTATCTCCGAAAATTTTTCAACAACGCTTTATATCAGAAAACTTTTCAAGAACGCCCTGCTTCAGAATTTGATTCAAAAACGCCCTAGCTCAGTATTTGGTTGAAGAACGCCCTATCTTAGATGCCGATTCCAAAACGCCCTATCTCAGCTTATTTTCAATGTATTTTCCTCTGAGATAGGGCGTTTTTGAACCGAATTCTGAGATAGGGTGTTATTCTTTCAATAATATTCTGAATTAAGGCGTTTTTCAATCAAATTCTGAAGTAGGGCGTATTTGAAAAGTTTTCTGAGATAGGGCGTTTTCGAACTGGCTGCCGAGATAGCTCGATCTTCCACTCAGCCATCGATATACAATGTTTTTCCAATAAAAATTTGTTTGTGCATTTGTTATTACGGCAAAAACAACCAAAACAATATACGAGCACAACTTAAAGCTAAACATTCTAAAAATAGAACTTAATTAAAAACCAACAGCCGCAGGATCAAGTCTAAATAGCAACAAAGCTGTTGGTATTGTTTGTAGTTGGGTTAAAAAATGAAAAAGGGGAAAAAGCAACAACAGTTTACATGGCGAACTTAGCACAATAGGTTGATCACCGGATTTGAACGCCGGAGTTGCAGGTTCAAGTCCCACGGAAAAAAACATTGTAAATATTAAAAAAAATCGACTTGTGAACTGTTGTTTGAGTCACTGTATTTACATACTTAGTGGATCGATATAAACATATAAAATTTCCTTAAGGTAAACAAAAGCAACGAAGAATAAAATAAAATTCGAAATAGAGTGTGAAAATATGTAGACACATGTGTACAAATGGACGAAATCGGTGGAAAAAATTGCATTGCAATTATTTTTTGGAACGCAATTTAGAGATTATAAACACAGCGATATCTTTGTTCATACGTGTATAAACAGATGCGCATATGCAGTCAGGTGAAAAATAATAGGCACTCGACATTTTGGTCAGCTTGGGCAATTTTTTGTTTGTTTGTTCAATGCTTATTATTTTTTTTTTTATTAAAATGCAGCCCATTATCTAACAAAAACCATATACTTAAGTCTAAGCTTTGTAGAAATATTAAAAAATTCAACAAAATTTCACAACAAAATTTTTATCAAGAATTTCTAGAAATATTCTAGTATGCAGTTTTATAGCCCATTAAATTCTGGCTTAATAAAGTGCATGTTTCAAGTGGCTAAGAATTCTCGACGAATTTTGTTGACGGTGTCACGCATTTTCTTCCATACAAATTATTTTCGACAATTTTTTTTATGGATGAAAATAATAAATACCATGATAAAAATTAGTAAGGTAGAACCGCTGAGAGTCACTTCTAAAACTCTTGACGTTTCCAAACAATTTAATTTTTAAATTTACTCACAAACTCACACACACATTTTCATTTTTAATCTCAAGCAACAACAATTTCGAACAATTTCAATTTTTTATTTTCACTTTTATATGATTTTAAAATGTTGGCAAACTTCAAAAAAAAAATCATGGCCGACAAATTGAGAGAACGGTTCTACCTTGCTATGTTTTTATCATGATAAATACCATCGGTTAAAAAAGTATCAAAAATCTACGCGAATTCTCAGCCGCTTGCAAAAGAAAACTGTTCACAATGTCGTGTCTCTACTATTTTTCACATGACTGTATGTAAATAAATAGTTATAATGATGAAATGAAAATAACAAAATTTTTTAGTTGAAATATGTATGTTTCAAAATTCAGAGACTGTGGTTAGCTAAGCGTTTTGAAATGGCGCCAACCGCAATTAAACAATTTGCATTTATGAAAAATACTTGGAATTTTGAAGAAAAAATGTATTAAATTTCAAAAAGTGGTGAATGAATTCAAAGCTTGAAATATATTTCGTGGTTATTTTGTGCTCGAAAAAGCAGCCATCATCCCTTTCATCTCTCCCGGGCCTACCCCCGTAGAATGGGAGGAATACACTGACAAAGGAGTTAAGGTAGTTACGTCAATGAAATACGTTTCCCTCAACAAATGATTTGGTAATAGTGCATTAGTTGTCAGACTCAAGAGTCTTTTTCAGTGATAGAAATGTGCTCCTAAAATGCGACACGGTCTCTGGAAGAAGGGCTACGCGTATTCACTCTCTGGTGCCCCTGAAACTGTTGGTCTTAATTAGGCCTCTGGGGCTAGACGATGTGCTCTGACGAGTTTTGAGGGCACAATAGGTCGCATAGCATACTCTCCCTTATAACTGTGTATATACCTACATTTGGACTAAAACCTCAAACTCGAAAGTAGTAACTATATTGCATAAAAAGTTTGACAGACGAGTGAAGACTTCTGGGATTTTATTTTTGGTTGAGTTTTTTTTCAGTAAATATTGTTTAAAGTTATCAACTTTTTAGATCAAATAAAATTTTGTTCATGCTCATAACATAAGTCAATTAAAATTCTCCATTTCCACTGTCATTTTTAAGCTCACGTTCCCATTTTTTCATTACTCACATTCCCTCGTTTTTATTACTGTCCCCTTATTGGCATACATATGTACAATTAGTTAATTTTTGTATACAATGTCTATGTAATATAAAAACATTTATGTTTGATTGGACGTGCCTGCACTAATTTATTGTGGACTACAATTAAGTAATCGCCAAAATCAATTGTCACACTTTCGATGAATGTGTCGATTGATTGCAGCTACGTTGCTACGTACACTGTTGGCGTGTATTCACAACTACGTTCATTTGTAGGAGGTACGTCCAATATGCACGTACTATGTACATGTGAAAATGTGAAAATAAATCGCATATTTTGATTGTATTTCGGTTAAGTAATCGTTATTGCACAGCAATGGAATTTGCCGAAAAATCGTCAATGCCAACGATTGACTGACAAATTGGAAAAAAACAAACAAAAATTGTTTGGGAAACAACGGAGGAAGGTGGCATAAAAAGCTTCTAAGTGAGTAAAATAAACTTAAAAGCGAAAACACAGTGGGGGCGATGCGTGGGTAGTTTGAAGGGCAACATTGTCTGAATAAAAGCGAAAACTTAAAAATGGAAATAAACAAAAAAAAGTGGTCTATGTATATATTATTATCTATATATTAATAAACTAACATAATTTGTTTGGTCGTTGATTTGGCGATTCTACTGGACCTATTTCGAAACCAAGAACACCATTGGAAAACAATTTTTCTGTAGACAAGAGTTTTTCCAAATGAATTCAAAATTGCGGCCAAAAGCGTCGTTTAAAAATTTTCGTATTTGTGTATAAATACTTATTTAGCTGTTGTTGCAAGTTGTTCAGAATGGAAATATATCCAGTCGTCAAAAATTTAGTTATAGAAAGTTATCAGGATATAGAAATTTGTCGAATCATCGTAGTTGAGATTTATCGAAATTTATAGGGTTATCCATGTTTATTGTGTTATCCAAATTAATCGAGACACAGAAACTTAGTTGACGAAATTTACTGATGTTTGTCGGGTTATACAAATTTATTTTTTATTGAATTATCAATATTCATTGAGTCTTCTAAATTTACATATGTATCGATATTTTTTGATTTATAAAATTTTTCGAAATTTGTCGGTTTATCGAACCGAAGTTTCTGGAATTTCCAAAGTAATATATCGATATACAGAAAATTCTATTGTTTTATAAGCTTGCCGAGTTATCACTATTTATCGATTTATCGAATTGCCAGAGTATATCGATTTATTGTAATTTGTTGATAGATATCGAAATTTATTGAACTTTCAAAACTAAGTGAGTTATCGAACGTTATAGTTATCGATATTTATTAGGAAATGTAAATTTTTGAGTTATCGAAATTTAACTAGTGCTGGAAACGCACAGTTGTCGATAGTTATCGAGATGTATTAAGATATCGAAATTTAGTGTTTTAATTCATAGACTTATCGATATATCTTATTGTGTATTTTTTGAGGTGTCTAATTAAATCTTAATTAATTTTAAAGTTGATTAGTAGGACCCTTGCGCATCAAAACCCCACTAGTACTAAAGTGCGTAGTGATGGCAAAAAAAAATTAATAATCGATTAATAATTGCAATTAATCGTAAGAAATTAACCGATTAATCGGTCGTTCGGATTAAAATCGAAAATAATAAAAAACCATTTACATAAGTTATAAAAATTGACTGTTCTATTTAAGGATACATGTCTTCTTAAATTGCGCCATGAATTCAGTGCGCAAACAGTCAGAAAACTAAAAACGAAGGGAAACAATAAATAAAAAGATGTAAAGTAGTATACCATACGTTGTACACCCCGTGCCAAAATTACAAGGGCACCACAAGAATTTTTTTTTGTTATTTCATTTTTTTTATTTTTTTAAATACAGCTTATTCTTTAGTAAAAACCGTAAAAATATAACTATATAAAACTTTGTGCAATATTAAAAAAAATCAACAAAAAATTCGAGCTTTTTAATTCGATTTCTTAGAAAGATTTTCAGTGTGCAGTTTTGTAGCCCATTAAATTTTTGTATAAAAAATTCCAGGATTCAAGTATAACTTATCGTTGATTTTTGGCATTTTTTTACGGTTTTGCTTAATTTTTTTTTATATAAAAGAGCATATGAAAGAAAATGCGCAACACCGCATCTGGAAAATAAAATGAAAATATGTGCATACCTGCGTTGTGATTTTTTAGTTGCTACTTGGGTTAAACTTGTGTTGCAGTTTTTTGCAAAAATATCGTTAAAAAAATTGCAGAGTACGAGAATGTAAAAAATCTCCCAATTAGTAAAGTTATGCATATGTATGTATGTAATATTATTGAGTGGTAAGAGTGCCAATTTTGTTATGTAATTTTGGTTTATATATTATTGTGCGAGTAAATTAGTCAATTTCTTATGGTTTGTTTTCGATTATTTTAAAAATTAATCGGTTAATCGCTCGATTAATCGAAAGGAAAACTTCGATACAATTAAATCGTTAACCGAATGAAAATAATTCGATTAATCGTGCCATCACTCGAAGTGTGTTATTTTTTTTTCTTCTATCACTTAATAAAATTTTAACCAAGGACCGCAACTACACGCTTTATATGCCCTCATTTTAGGGCTGAGCTAGTATTTAATTAGTTTGAGCTATTTCTTTTCATGCCATACATACATAAATACATACATATTTATCTACTGTCATCACACTCAAGCACTATTTATGGTGTATATAAGTAGATATATTTTCTCTCTTAAAATATTCGCTATTCACATAAACTATTATTTATATATGTACATAAATGTGTTTAAGCAGAATGTTTACTTTCGTCACCAACATAAAAGCATTATAAATAATTTCTAACCAGCTAAACAATTTCAAATATTGAACAAAGCTACCAACATCATTATGCTTAAATGTTTACTGCACTAATCCAGCTAAAGCTTATCGCCAATGAACAGACGAAAGCTGACCCCATTCAAAACAAACGAAAACGCACAAACTAAATTTGGACACATGCGGACATTAAAAATTTATTGTTAGTAATTTGGTGTATGCCCCACGAAAGCAAAAGCCGTGGCGGAGACGGCGACATTTACTACCGACTGTGTGACGGCCATTGGTCTATTAGATAAATCTTCATACATACTACATAGTTTGCCACATACATACGTATATATTTATGCGCAGAAATCAATGTTGGCGTTTGTTTAAAGGCGGCGGCAAGCTTTGTTGGTTGATCATCGCACCAGAAAAACTGAGAAAAATTGAAAAGACAAGCAACAATAAAAAGTATAAACAAAGTAAATTAACTGAAGATGAATGGAATGTCTATAAAATTGTGTTGGTTGGCGCAAAGTAGAAGACGCGTAAGCCTAAAAAAAAAAAAAACAAACAAAAAACAAAGCTAAACTAAACATAAATATATGGCTATGGCTGGCTGAAAATTAAAAATTGAGTAAAACGAATTTTGCAGGAAAAAAATTATTGGAAATTTTCCTATATGTATATGCAAACTGAAAGAAAAGCATTGAAAAGTTAATTGCGAAACAAAAAACGATGACAGAAAAATAGAAAATTCGCAACAAAACTTGTGTGGAGTCATATATCATCATCTTAATTACCATCACTGGAAGCTTTATATATGTAGCTAAAGATATTTTATAGTTAGTTACCCATTGATGCAGATGTTCCAATACCTGCCGCACTGTGGGCAATTTTAGCGCCAAAATAGGAATAAAATTTGACAAAATAACCTACATACATATATACCTGGCGCACGTATTAAAAATCGTTTTTTCACCTTTAAGGCCAGTATTCAGCTCTCAAGAAAAGCAAAAGCTCCATATAAAATAACGTACAAGAAATGGCTGAGATTTTCTTGTGTCAAATTTCCTTAAGGCAGTAGGTACGTAGTTCTTAAGAAATTTGCTACGCTTTCTTCTACGGTTTTCTAACTTTTTTTTGTGAAATAAGGAGACATATATGCCCGTTCCATTACTTCTTGAGGAAAGAGTGAGACAACAGGCTGTGAAATATCAAATGTTACCGCCTGTTCCAAAAGTTAAATTAAAAAACTTTAATTAAGGGGATTAGGCAATTTGACGTCAGAAGAAAAAAGCTTAAGAAGATTTAAGCTTGACAGTATTTTTAAGAGAGTTAAAAAAGTGAAAATATCCTGTTTTTGGCTGAGCTTAAGGACGTAATATTTTATTAAAAAAGAATATACATATATAGATTTTTCATGCAATCAGCGCGCAGAAATTACATATGTATATGTATAAGATGATTAATTTGAAGAAAAACTAAAAAAATAACGGATCGGTTGAGAAGTACATACAACATATCTCTGTGATGTCCTAATATGACTGTAAAATACCAACAAAGCTCTAACTAGTTCTTATTACGAGTTGCATTCGATTTTCGATCTTCGCTGATTATCGAAGTTTTCTTACTTTTTTGGCAACTATTTAGACACTAATTTTAAACAATTTTTGTTATCTCATGCAGGTCTAACCTCAAAAGTCTGGGTTTCGCTTATCCAATACTCAGTTGGCTCGAGCGCATTGCTGCAGCCGGTTTTGTGTTGCGGACAGCAAATCTACAAACGCCCCTTTAGACAGTCGGAAGCTTTTGATAAATCTGTAGACGAATTTCCTAAATATAATGTATGTCAAAATGAAAATTCATTCGATCAGCACTTTCGACCGCAGTCGAAGATCGTATGCAACTCATAATAAGAGGCCAAGGCACTTTTTGCATCAGCTTTGCAAGTCATAGAAAACATTTGAAGCTTGGTCATTAGGGTGGTCCAAAAACAGTAGTCGGAATTTTAATGCTCTCACCCCTAGGATTGTTCTATATTGAAAAAAAATTATACCGTTATTGTTTTTTATTTTGAAATCAAATAATATTTAGAGGTCGCTCAAAGCGCTCAAATTTTTCCATGTATTTTTATATGGGGAAAAAACAACTTTTCATAGAAATGGTATAGAATTCTTGAAAATCAATATTTTTCGATGGTTTTCTTCAGGAGACTTTCTAATAATACCCAATTGTTTATTTAACCATATTTTAATACTAACGATTTTTTATTGGTCCACCCATTGCATTTTTTGGGGTTTTTGCGTGTTTTTGGCGGACCTATAAATTATAGTTGCGATGAAAAATGGTTAAATAAACAATTGGGTATTATTGTTGGGAGTCTCCTGCAGATAAACAGAGCTTTCCGATAGCAAAATATTCATCCTTAAGAATTCTATACCATTTCTACAAAAAGTTGTTTTTTCCCCATATAAAATACATGGAAAACTTTGAGCGCTTTGAGCGACCTCTAAATATTCCTTGATTTTAAAATAAAAAAAATCGGCGGCTCTGGTGTAGTGGTAAGCAGTGCACGCTTCCACTCCGCAGCACCTGGGTTCAAATCCTGGTCAAAGCAACATGGCAAAAAAATATAGAAAAACAGTTTTTTTCTTAACAGCGGTCGTCCCTCGGCAGGCAATGGCAAAGCTCCCAGTGTATTTCTGCCATGAAAAATAAAAAAAAATTTCTTCTATATAAAAGTAGATTTTGATCATGTGTTATATCTATATAACAAATCAACGGCAATTTCTAGCGACTTGAAACTTTCACTAAAAATTTTTCTAGAAACTCTGAATAAAAATTTTTGTAAACTTTATATAAAGTGTGAAACTTTGATTTATGTATATGTTTTATATTATGGAATGAGCTATGTATATTTTCATAAATAATTTATGGAAATTATTTTTCATGAAAATAATTGTGAATATTATATTAGAACAAGGTGTATACTTGCATTTGACGCTGACGGTATGTGTAACTGGCGGCTTCCAGTGACGTGCTTGTCTTTTTTCTATTTTTTTTTTCTTTTTCACAGCACGGTCTTACAACCGCACTTAGTCCATCTCAAGTCGCGGCCGTCAACCTAGTTAGTATGTAGTACTATTTGTGCAGTTGATTAACTTTGTTATTGTCAGCAGTTGTGTATGTTGATCAAGCAACAAGAAACAAGCTAGCGCACAGATGAGTCATGGCAAAAACGCTTGCATACAAATGCATGCAAATACATACATATGTACATTGGAACATAAAAAATATGAATGACGACGACCAACTCTCTAGTAGTTACGAGTTACATAACTACATACATACTAGGGATGTTAATTTTTCTAGCTTTTTCCGATCCCGGGATTTTCGGGATGTCGTTATCAAAATCCCGGGATGCCGCGACTAGTCCCGGGATTTAGATATTCATTACTTTTCAACAACTTAAATCGAAAAAATTGCTTCTATATTGTTTAAGAAGCTCTCCAACCATAGAATAAATAATAAATAAATGGGTTTGAAACCTACTTTTTTATTTAAAGTGGCATATTTATTTTTTTTTCTCTGCCATCAGGATTTATTTTAAAGGGCTTTCTAATTTCAAAGATATGATTAATTCCAAAAATTATTTAAAAAATTCAATGAAATATAGAATACAAATATGGGTACCAAATGCAAGAGGAAATTTCTTTAGAATTTACAAAAATTTAAATTTTTTGTCAATGTTATTGTGGCTTGCAAAGATTTTATTTTTAATATTTTTATTGAGCTTTGTACCACGATTGTTTATTAGGAAAAATTGAAAAAGCAACAAAGTCTAAGCGGTAGAAGTTATAGCACTATTTCGGAGATCACCACATCTCCTCATCAGACTTCTTTTTTCCCTGCTGAAGTCTAATATAGAGACTTCATAACATAATAGAGTTTATATGTATAAGTCCTTAACTTATAATTTTTTCATAAACAAATATTGCGAAATTTCAAGGATAAAATTATAAAAGGACATTTTCAATACTTAGCAGTCCTTCTGCACCAGCAGCTTGAATCTTTTTATATTCTACAGGATTTCCTCTTTAATTTGATATCCATACTTCTTCTCTAAGCACATTTCTCTGAATTTTTTTTGAATCACTGATGTCAGAGTGAAAAACTAAAAACGCAATTTTACTATATTTGGCCCGTGGTTTCGCGAATATATTGAAATTTGTGTTAAAAATTTACTATCGCGTGGTGTTATATGTATAATGAGCTAGACATTTATAAAAAAAAATATTAATTATTAAATAAAACAAGAAATATAGCCAATACTGGTCCAGAAAAGGAGTTTATATTATAGCCATCAGTGCAAATTACAAATGCCGAAAATCCCGGGATTATTTGCCAAGAATCCAGGGATTTTCGGGACCCTAAAAAGGTCGGCATCCCGGGATTAACATTCCTAATACATACATTTACGGTAGATAGGCTCTTAGCCACTTGTCATCGTGGCCCATTAATGGGCGCGTGCGTGTGCGCTAAGTAGCAGTTACCGGGTAGTTGGGTTGGTCGGTGTATTTTGCCAGCAATGCCATTAGTTAATACTATTCATTTCTAATTGTGTGCATAGCCTTTTATGGTGTTTCTTTGACGCGCATCTAAACACAACAACAACGTCTTTGGCCCTCCCTCTCTGTAATTCTTTATTCGTAATAGGCGCCTACTATCTTTTCCCTCACCTCCCTACTTTTATTTTTCCCATAATTGAGTAGCTGAGTTAGCAATGCTTTTCATTTACATTTATAAGTAATTGCTTGAATGCTTGTTTTGCTGGTGGAAAATTTCTATGTACACGTCTTTATACATTTTCCACATTTGTTTTCTTTTTTGTTTTTTTTTTTTGCAAATGTGAATAATTCAATGAATTAATGAATACGATTGTATGTGTACGTGTTTGAACGATTGAATGTATTTGTTAGTGTGCCAACGTCGCATGATTTAAGTGCAAGGATGACAATAATAAATTAATGAAAAAAAAAATACTTTTCGACTATTTATAACAGAATAACTTAGAAGAGAGTAATAAGAGAGCTCGCCTCTTGGGCCTATTTTTTCATCAGCTGAAACCAAGGTGTGATTGACAACTCAGGTAGGCTCCCTTTTAAGGTACTATTATGCCAAAAAATATAAACAATGGATTCAAAATTCATATAAAATTTTTTCAATTTGACCTTATAGGAGGGTTCTTCTGAGAGCAATGTCAAATTCAATCACACTTTGTGGAATACATTTTGGCTGAAACCAAAATGAAACTGAGCGCCTAAATTTGTACTATATACAGTGACTCAAACAAGTGACCACATGTTGATTTTTTTTAATATTCACAACGTTTTTCAAGCTGAACTTTTTGTTATTAAAAAAAAAAATATTTTCCAAGCTTTAACCTAAACCATATAAACAAATGGTTGAAACTTTAAACAAAATTTAAAAAAAATGTATGTCTATACAATTTAGGTTAACGAAGTGCAAGCTAAAAACTCCCTTTGATTTTTAATGTTTTTTTGTGTTTTTTTTTTTTTTAGTGGCAGGTTTTCCGGTTTGTTTTATATAACAAACGCAATTTATAATAACAGGCGCTGATGTTTTAAAATTATATAAAAAGAAATTCGTGCTTATATGTATGAAAAAAGTGCAAAAATCCTTCAGCGAAAAAAGTATTAGAAATCAGCGCGATTTTTTAGCCTCCTGAAACTTGCAATTCATCGCAATAAAATTCTATGGGCTGTAAAAATGTTCTAAAAATTCAGATTAAGAATTTTGAAATTTTGTTGAAGATTTGTTCAATTTTCCTAGATTTTGTATAAAGTTTAAAATTTTGATGTATCTGGTTTTGGTTAAAGCTTGGACACAATTTTTTAGAAAACATCAGAAAATATTTAACTTTGAAAACATTGTGAATATGAAAAAAAAACGGGAAAAAAATCATATACGTATGTGGATAATTCCATGTCAACTGAATTATGACGGCGATCCAAAATTGGATTCTATTTGTTTTTTATTCGTTTGACTTGGAATTTTCCATATATCTCACACGATCATCAAAAGTGACACCACTAAAATAAAACTTTCGTCAGAAAATGCGAAAAACTAATTCTTAGCACATGCTAATCATATGGGCAAGGGAGACTTTACCTTTGGTTTCTTCCACAAATAATAGCAACAATTTGCTCAATTTTTTGCTGAAAGATTAATAAGAGCTCTGTGCACATTTTTAGTGCATAATTTCAAAATGGCAAATTTTGAGTTGTGCCACTTTTGAAGATTGTGTTCGTAATCTATATGTATGTACATTGTACACTTTAGTTGGATTTTTTATTTCACTTTAAAGATTTGAGGTGCGTTCAGAAATGCATCAATCCAAAACATCAGTATCATTTATTTCTAAACTATAATTGATGGAAATGTCTTATTTACGCAACTGAGGTGAATTCGGCTTATAACCGTGGTTGCGCATATTTGACATTTCTATCAATTATAGTTTAGAAATAAAAGAGACTGATACTTTGGCTTCATGCATTTCTGAACGCACCCTTATTCACTTCTAGTTCGTTCAGCTCAATGAACTAGCTCTTATGAGTCTTAGTTCGTTCATCTTATTGAACTATAGTTCACCTAATTGAACTAGTTCGGTAGTAGGAGCTTAGTTACAGAACAATAAGAATGTATGCAAAAAACTGATTTTTTCTAAAAGTCGATGGTTCTCTTCTATAACGACACAATTTAGTCGACTTCGTTCATTCATCTTGCTCCAATATCACGAAAGGATGTTTAGCTTTCATATGTCCATTTAAATTTTCATGAGAGCCAACAACAATGCTTATGGAAACTTGGCAGTGTCTGCATTTCATTTTATTTTCTTCAATTTTGCCTTCAAAATGCGACCAAATTGCGCTTCGCTTTGGCATCTAAAAGCGAAAGTATTTTGTTAAACACGAATTTCGAAAAACTCAACTCAAATATTTACTTTTTTTTACATTGAAAATTCAAGGAAATTAAATGGAGTTCCGATCAGTTGCTTCTTTATACCCTTTCACCGAAAAACAAGATGTCATATGTGTTAAAATTACATTTACATTTTTATTGGAGTGTTGGCACAAAAAAATTCAGTTCACTTTAATGAACGAACTATTTACTGAACTAGTTCCATTAAAACAGCTGGCTCTTTCGCTCTTTAGCTCAAAAGCTCCCCCTAATGTACACCAAGGGGAAAAGTAATTAGCACCATGACATTTGCACCGCTTTTGAAGATGTTTCTTTTGTCTACTTAATGTTTATTATTTTTTACAAAACTATAGCTCAATATCTAACAAAAAGCATGTAAGTTCAAATTTCAAACTTTATGCAAAAATTAGGAAGATTCAACAAAGTTTCATTAAAATTTCATCTTTTTAAATCAGAATGTTTATAAAAAATGTTGGAAAGCAGATTTATAGGCCATTAAAATTAAGCATAATTCCGTTGATTCTTGTTAATTTTTTTTTTTTTGCTGACGGTGTTACTCAAAGTTCAATATTTGCGTTGAGTTAATTTCTTTTTTTCGCCGCTGATCTTTTGTGATTTTTTTCATATAAAAAGGGCAATTTATATAAAAAGGCGTTGATTTTTTTTTAATTTTTTCCATTTTTCTCCATAAGAAATACATTTTATATGGCAAAAAGTGCAAAAGGCCATCAGAAAAAAAATTAAAAATCAACGAGATTTTTAAGCCGCTTTAAACTTGCAATTTATTAAATAAAATTTAATGGGATATAAAACTGCATACCCAAAAATTCAAATTTAAAGGTACAAAATTTTGGATGTTGTTTTTGATTGTCGACTTTTTTTAATTTTTTTTACATACATATATACCTACATATGTATATGGTTTTAGTTATAGTATAAATAATATTTTCAACATAAAATTTTAGCTTTAGAATACATATATATGATTCGCTTGGAAGAAAGCTACATTTTTTTTTTAAATGGTGCGTGAGACGCTTTAATGTAACTATAAAGTAACGTATGTACATATGTATGTCATATATGTAATACTCCTATATTGGCAGTAAGAGCTAGTACCGTCCGAAAACACTACAGTACAGATATATCAATAAACACGTACGAAAGGAAAGGAACACATCCGTTTATAAATAAACATGTACACAACACATATACAAAAAGTGCACTCAAGAACACAATACATTGACAAAAACGGTACTAGACTGTCTCGCTTTGATTTCGGAATGCTTACACATTGAGAAGTTAGCTTACTGCCAATATAGAAGTATTACATATATGATGTAGGTACATATTTCAAATCAAAGACAACAAGCCTGCACACTTAACGTGATTAATGAAAATTCCATTCACGTTATTCATTTCAAACACACGCAATTTTTTTTAGACAAGTCAAACACAGCCTTGAATAACGAACATACATATGTACATATGTACACTAGGACGGGTCAAATTTTTTGCATCAAAGGCACATCGCGATTATGGTTATTTAGGTCATTTCAAGCATTTTTGCCCAAGAAACCATAGGTCTAAAATGAATTTCGAGCCAGCGATTTTTTCTATCTAGTTTTTTCTCAAAAAGTGGCTCACCTGTTGAAACATCTGTATTGAAAACTAGCCAAAATGTGTATCTGGGGTCGAGGAATCCATTTCTGGCATTAATTTTTTCTTTTGAGAGCCGCCAGTGGGCGCTTCCGTAAATAGCCTAAAATATTCAGAGTTAAAAATTAGGGGGAAGGGAGGTGTATTCATGCACAACTTATATCGATTTTATTCAATTTCGGGCAAAAAACTCGTTGTTTTTTATTTGTTTTCCGAATTTTACAGCACACATTTTTTTCTTATTGAAATATAATTTTTTTTTATTCAAAACTTCAACTTAAAAGATTAAAACATACTAAATGTAAATGAACAAAGAAAACATAAACAATTTATACTGTTGCAGTTTTTAAATACGTATAACGTATTTTTTTTATACCCGAGCGCACTTGTGCACAAGGGTATATTAATTTTGTTCACATAACGGTTGTTTGTAACAGCCAAAACGAATCGAGATAGATACAGACAAATGTATACATAAATGCTCAGAATGAATAGAGAAGTCGATTAAGCCATGTCTGTCTGTCCGTCCGTCTGTCCGTCCGTCCGTGTACACGATAACTCGAGAAAAAATTTAGATATCTCAACGAAATTTGGTATGTAGGTTTCGATTTACCCAAGGTAGGTTGGTACTGAAAATGGGCGAAATCGGACTGTAACCACGCCCACTTCCCATATAACGGTAATTTTCAGAAATACGAAAACTGCGATATTTTAGTAATTACTGGAGATTATTCACTCAAAATTGATATTTACAATAAGTTTTAGACGAAAAATAAGAATATTATAAATTTGGAAAATGGGCGTAGCCACGCCCACTTATGGTTACATGTGTATATCTTGGTAACCGCTGCACCAATTTCTTCCAAACTTGGCAAAGTTGTTGGCCTTCGCACAACATACCAATTGGCCGCAAATTTTTAAAATCGGACAATAACCACGCCCACATCGCATATAACGGTAATTTAGAGAAATACAAAATCTTCGATAAATCAGTAAATATTAAAGCTAATTTATTCAAAATTGATGCTTGCAACAGTTCTTAACCAAGAAATATGTTTGTGATAAAATTTTGGAAAATGGGCGTGGCACCGCCCACTTATGATCACATAAGTATATGTATCTCGGTAACCGTTCTACCAATTTGTACCATACTCGGTGTGGTTATTGTGCTTGCCACATAAAAGCAAAACGTTGAAAATTATTGAAATCGGACTAAAATTGAGGCCGCTTTTCATATAACGGTAAATTTAAAATTTCGCTTGAAACTTCAAAATTTCGAAATTTAAGGACTCTAATTTACTCAAAATTGATACGCCCCAGCTTACCATGTAGCGGTAGCTTTCGGAAAGGTGAAAAATATATATTTAATACTTGCGCCGGGTATTTAATGTTCGGCTCCGCCCGAACTTAGACTTTCTTACTTGTTAATATTATGTTGGTAATACTGTTTATCGACATACTGTATGACAAATGACATGTGTGACAGCATGCTTTTTCATTTTCATACTGTGTTTAATATGTACAATAAAAAAATAAAATAAATAAAAATAAATAAGAAAAAAATTTCAACGCTGAACATTTTAGGCTATTTAAAAATTTAAATTGCATTATGAGAAAGTTAAATTTCGTGGATTTTCGCAACAATGTTTTCGATTTTCGAAAAAAAGGCGTTAAAATCCAAAAAAAAAAGTACGGAAGGGCCCTCTGGCGGCCCTCAAAAGAAAAAATGAATGTCAGAAATGGATTCCTCGACCCCAAAAACCCCCAGATACACATTTTGGCTAGTTTTCAATACAGCTGTTTCAACAGGTGAGTCAGTTTAAAAAAAAAAAAACTAGATAGAAAAAATCGCTGGCTCGAAATTCATTTTAAATCTATGGTTTCTTGGGCAAAAACGCTTGAAATTACCCAAATAACCTTAATCGCGATGTGCCTCTCGTAATTTTTTTGGGCCCCTACAAATCGACCCAACCTAATGTACACCTATAAAAAATGTATATACATAAATATTTTCTAAACTATTTTACTTCGCACATACATACGTAAAAAAGGTACTCGTACGATTGTGACTGTTTATTAAGCAAATTTGGCAATAATAAACCAAACAATGGCGTACAGATAAGATGAAATTGGATAAAGATTTAAAACATTGCTCGGAAACAGCATTAAAAAATATAAAATGACGTAGCAGAAAATTGTAAATTGATTTACTGGTCTCAAGGTTTCCACGCCGCAAAAATCCGTTAATATTTGAAAGAAATTGGCTTTCTTTGAAACCTCAATACCTACGTATTAAATTGATTGACTTATTTCTTGGCTTCGCTTAATTTCTAGGAATAAACCGCGAAACACATTTTAGGTGACAGGTAATAAGATCAACGGAAATAAGGTCAATTGACTTTATTTCCCACCCTGGTGCGAAATAAAGTCAATTGACATTATTACCTTTTTAAAAACGAAATAAAATCAATTGACATTATTTCTCTTTAAAACATTAAATTTGCTTAGCTTCGCTCCTGCGCCTGCGTACCCCGCGCGAACGGCGCGCACACCACGTCACGCTACGCCGCGGCCCCCCCGGCCCCCCCTTCCCCGTCTCCCGACGTGCTGTAACGCAGGTAGATTTATTTTTTGTATACGTTGAAATAAAATGTTTATATATTTTAAACATCGAGGGCTTATATTCAATAATACCCCCTATCTGCACACTTTTCACAAAGATGAGATTCTGATATAAAAATCCACCTAAGCTTTAACTGTCATCAGTGATATTAATGCTACCTTATATAACGACAGGTAATAAGTCCCAGATGGTTTCTAAAATCACAAATTAGTTTTTGTGCAAATTGCAGATAGAGGGTATTAATGAATTCAAGCCCTCGATATTTCGCATTTTTATATTTGTAAGTTATTGGAAGCAGGGATGCCAACTAGGCTCAAACCGTGCCATTTGTTCCTATTTTACTTCAAATGGCACTTAATTTTTCAATTTGGCACTAAATGCCAAAATGGCACTTTTGTAAAAAAAATAACATTTCAATACAACATACATTTTTGTGAAATCCTTTGCGTGCACTTCTTTTTCTCAACTAAAATTTTCTAATTTATAAAGGCTGTTCAACTGGTTTATCTTATTTTATCATTACACTTTTGTTTTGAAAATGTGGCTTTATTTTATTGCTAAATGTGAATGATTAAAAGGAATTACACCTTTTTTGGCACTTTTATTTTTCTATTTGGCACATTTTGGCACTTTCTTTATACTCAATATGGCACCTCATAACTAAGGAGAGTTGGCAGCCCTGATTGGAAGATTTCTGCTGTGTTTTGAGGCAACAACTTGTCTGCAGTAAAAAAGCATATAATTTGTGTTTCAAAAGTGTGTGAAAACCAAT
>NW_016157100.1:536783-564658 GCF_001687245.7 Rhagoletis zephyria
AACAACATTTTTTTCTATGAATCGACATACTTTAAGCATTGTTGACGCTATTTCCATTTGAATGAGGAAATAGCGTCAATGACTTTATTTCCAAATTTTTGTTGACTTTATTTCGCTTTTGAAAAGGTAATAATGTCAATTGACTTTATTTCGCACCAGGGTGGGAAATAAAGTCAATTGACCTTATTTCCATTGACCTTATTACCTGTCACCACATTTTAACTTTAAATCCCGGCAATTAATTTTTTCTTTTCCCTTTAAAATACCTAAATGATATCTTAAAATTTAATTTTTCACCTGATGCAGCAGAACTGTGCAGTGAACTTTAAAGCAATACAACTTAACACTTAAATTTGACCTTCGCAGATTTGTTTATCTTTTTTCTTTCGTTTTCAGTTTATTCTCAGTTTTTATTTTTTCTTTATAAATTACACTTCATTTACGCTTACACCCATTAAATACCCTTACGGAGATTTTTATGTTTCATCTGCCACCCCTTCTCTGGAATATGCATTTCATTTACTAAGAATGTACATGTGTACTTATTGCTGCAGCAAGTGCTATAACAAAAATAAAATATTAGGGGTATTCTCTGAGTCTTGCAAAGCCCTTGCATGGTGCACAGATTGCACGGATTGCACGGCAAATACCGGTTTTCGTATGGGACAGCTTTGCAAACCGTGCAATCCGTGCACCGTGCAAGGGCTTTACAAGACTCAGAGAATACCCCTATTGTATATACCAGTGCATGTATTTATGTACATAGTAAACAGCTGCATAAACAGATAAATGAAGGAATGCCTTTTGTAATGTGATAAATATGTGGGGGAGGCTGCGGTGCCACTGTTTGGTAGCTTACCGCACCTACATGGCATACATACATACATACTCGTAAAAACACCCAAACAGTTACGCATCCAACGCAGAAATATACATTACATCTGTATACCTCGGTAATCGCACGTGGTTTGAAGATTTATTTTTCTTGTCAGAGATATAGATATATATGTATGTAGATTAGGGTGCGCCACCTGCAAAGCAAGACAGCCGCTCAAAAAATTTGCAAAATCGGATAGTCGAAAGACGTGCCTTCAGAGCCCTAAAGTTACGCAAAAAAAGGCTGGCGTAGCCGTGATGGAGACAGCGTCTTGCCGATATCCGATTTTTTAAATTCTTTTTTTTTTTATACATACAGTCAGCGTCAAAAATATGAATATCGAAATATGAATGTGAACACATTTTGACGATTTTCTTCTTTTATATTTTCCATACAATCTTTTTTTTCTTATAAAAATATAATTCATTCTACAGAAAAAAACGAGAACAAGGGAAAATTCAAGAAATACCAAATAATTTACATTTTCAACTTTTCAGTTCGATTTCTTAACGCATGAACAAAATCTGTTTTTATATGAAAGAAAATGCGCAACACCCTCGACAAAAAAATCTCAAAAATCAACGGTTATTTTTTATAGACTTGAAACTTTCACCTTATTATAGTACTAAAATTTAATGTGCTACAAAACTGCATACCCAGAATTTTTCTAAGAAATCGAATTAAAAAGTTGAAAATGTTGATGACAATTTTTTGGTAGTTCTTGAATTTTTCCGAGATATATATGAAACTGAAAAAATTGATTCTGCTGGTTTTTGCTGTTGAACTAACTATATTTTTATAAAAAAAATAAGAAAAATTTTCATGTGGAAAATATAAATAAAGAAACGTCTAGGTATTGATATTTTTGACTTTGACTGTGTGTAAAGCGCACACTAATATGCATACATACATACATAATTAGATATGTATGTGATTTATTTACTGTTTTGCCATTTTATTTCTGAAGCTCAAATTACTTTCGAATGCAATTGAAGGCGTTCCACGTGTACTAGTACAGATGACGCACTTTGTTCGGAAATTTTAATTTATGTGAATTTATTTATGTTGTTTAAGGCGTGATTTTTTTTTTAAGGGAAAAAATTGCCAACGCTTGCTCCTTAATTACGATAAAGGTTAGAGCTTGTTGAAGCTGACTATCGTTAAAGCAGTTATAGGCATAATTATTTAAATAGTAGCTGTTTGCATGCTAACTGTCTAAGTACAAGAGTGTTCGATTATTCTCGTTTTTTTTTCGAAATCCGGTTTTCAAGTTATGCGAGAAATGGAAATTGAGAAAAAACTGGATAAACCGGTTTTATTTTAGATATTTCCTCTACAGTAACACTTAGGGCTGTTTTCACCATCTCTGGTTAACACTAATCCCCAGTTAAACATTGTTACCGACGTTACCGACCCAATGTGAAGTGAATGGAGTAAGTACCGTCGGTAACGATGTTTAACTGGGGATTAGTGTTAACCAGAGATGGTGAAAACGGCCCTTACTGTTAGTCAGAAATCAGGTCGAGAATAACAAAACCAATAAGGCAAAATAGATTCGAGGCATTTTGGATTAAAAGTAAAAATTAGCAAATAAATTCACTTTATGGAGTTCACCGATCTTCACAAGATTAGATCGTTAAAATAACACTGCTTCGTCGTAGAAAAACTCGCGCGACTTAGGCAAAGTGTAGTAAACTGCTACAACCAAAATACATCGAAAGGTTACATCGGCGCACCAAAAAGTGGTGTGTGCTTTTTAGGTCCTTTTGACTCCTACACCTCCTAAATTTCGAGGAAATTACGAAAAATGGAAAAAATAACAAAAAATTCGCCATTTTTGTAATTTATTCAAAATTTTGAAGGTGTACGAGTCAAACGGACCTCATATTCACCCTTTTGTAAATTTTGGCCGCCTTCGTTCGGTGATTGTACCGATCTGATTTAAAAACCAAGAACACCATGGGCTAGATATTTTTCTGTAGATATTGGTCTTATGGTTTCGAAATCATTTTCCAAAATTTCCGTATTTGTGTATAGTAGTTGTTGCAAGCTGTTCAATTTGAGCGGTTTTCACATTTTTTTTTAGTTTCTTCGTATTTGAAATTAAACTTTGTAATAAAGATAAATGTAATGATGAAGAAATATATTTAACGATTAGGACAAAAAGTGAAGACAAAATTGATGATAAATACGAAAATGAAAGCATTGAAAAGTACAAAAGAATTAGGGTAACTGAAAGGGTAAGAAAATTTATTGCAAATTTTCTATAGTAATCGAAATAAATTCGGTCATAAGAAATTAAGTTATCGAAAGCTAGCAATTTAAGAAATTTATTGACTTATCGGAACGTATCGAATTATTCAAATTGATCAATGTTTTTTGAGTTGTCGAAATTTTCGGGATTATTGAAATTTGTCAAGTTAATGAAATTTATCAAGTTATCGATATTTATTGAATTATAATTACTTATATAGTTAACGAAATTCATCGAGTTATCGTAATGCATCGAGTTCTTTCAACTTATCGAGTTATCGATATTTATTGATTTACTGAAATTTGTCGATTTATCGAATCGAAATTTTGGAATTTTCAAAATACATAAGTTTATCGAGTCATCACTGCTTAACCAATTTTATCGTGTTACAAGAGTGTAGCCGGCGGTATATTTCGAAAGATACGAAGCTATGGAAATTAACCCTCTAGTAGGCCAATTTTTTTATGAGTTGAAAAATTCAGGAATGGGTGAATTTAGCACGAGAAATCCAAAAATGATGTCCATTTCGATCTGTGACAGTAACTTTTTCCTACAGGGGAGAAAAACCAAGACCGTATGGAGACGGGCTCGCCGATATACTTACACATATTTTCAGCTTTCTCTTACACAATGTTGACCTACGAACCGGCAATCCCGTCTGCAGACGGTCAAAAATGCAAAACTGGGGTGTTACATGTCGGCAAGCCGGTCTGTAGACGGTCCGTGTTCGAAAGCAATTTTCTCCATTTCGAATGGGGACATAATTATAACACTTATATTAAAATACAGTGCTTTTAACAACGAAATCCACCGAATTTTTATATCAAAAAATGTTTCAAAAGAAAAAATTTCTTTAATTACGAAATTACTAAATAGCAAGAAATAATTTACTTTAACCGTGTTTTCAAAATCTGTAATTCAACTGCCGATTAAAATAAAACGGATTGACATAACGGATTAAAATTTACATCGCCGGAAAGGTTCGATTTTTGTCTAAAGATCGTGCCTTACGAATATAGAAAAAAATTATTATAGGTGCACTAAAAAGGTATTTAGTTAACGACCGTCTGAAGGCGGTTCAGCCTACTTGAGGATTAACCGAGTTATCGAAATTTGCAGAGGTATCCAAAGTTTATCGAGTTATCAACTTATATCGATATATATTTAAAGTCATCGATATTTATTGAGCCCTTGAATCGCATAGTTATCGAAAATTATCGAAATTAGGCGAGTTATCGAATTTTGTTGAGTTATCGGATTTTAATGCCTCTGAATTTCATTAAATTATCGATATGTATTAAATAGTCGCAATTTGACGACAAGCTAGAATGTATCAGGTCAATTACAAGCCCTGCTGAATTCCTCCAAAGACCTTCAAAGATATAAAAAATTGTAGACACGTTTTAGTTCCAAAGCCGGAGATATTCCGGTAAGTAATTTTGTACCTTATAAATTAAACGACGTGGTAAGTTAGAAAACCTCTCCAAGGGTACTACTTTTATGTGATGCTGTATATGCTGTGATTGTCAACTATATATTCGTTTCAGTTTCTATTTAGGTATACATAAATACATATATGAAGCTATACTTTATTTGATTTCGAATTACTTGCTACTAATTTGTATGCAACATTTTTCATTACCGAAAATTTAATTTACCGGTTTTCCATGATTTTTTTAGACGAATTTTTAGTCTTATGCTACTCTACGTGCCTTTTCTAAATACAATCAATCTTCCTGTTGTTTAACTACAAAATTCACACAAATCGTGCAATATTGCAAAAAATTTCGCAATTGTGAGAAACGTTTAAAAATTTCAAATTCTTTACTTAAGTTCATCAGTAAATATACTCTCATTCATACTTGCATAGTTGCACGCTCGCATGCATATCGAACACATACGTATGTATGTACATACATGCATACAAGCATAGTAACACACTTAAGCACATATTTACTTTCTTTCGTCGTAAATTAATCGGTGAATTCACTTTATCTTGTTTACACATTTTTTTGTCTTTCCTTTCTATCTGTTGCACTACTGTTCGTGCAGCTAGAATTAACAATTTATTGATGTTATTTATGTTATGTAACTGGAAATTCCGAGATAAACGATACCTAATAACAGCGAAGATTGTGTTTATAAATAAAGTTATCTTCCCTCCTAGCTCGCAAGTATTGGCACTTTTTTATACAAAACTGACGTAACTATTTGTTGTGTTTATAAGTAGGTTATATGATTTACTATGATATGATTTTACTATTAAAATATGTCGCTGAATCTTTACTAAGAACATTATGTGTCCAATGAATCATATTTGAGACTTTGTGAATGAAATTCGTACTTCTCGTTTTGCTCATCCAGGTTCGAGAGCCTTAAGCCGCACTCGCTTCAGCTTCTGAAACTTCAAGCAGCTCCCGTACTTTGGGGACATATCCTAGCGATAGAGACGCTGCTTCTTGCCCACCGGTGTATGGTGGGTTCGAAGGAAGGCAAGGCTGACTTTGCTGGAAGCCCTGCGATCTCCATAGTCTTTCTGGCGGGGGTCTGTATCCAGCTGAGATGTTAAGTCCATCATTTCGCACCCTAAGCAGTCCTATTGTACAGCCAGAGGATGGTATTTGGTCACCGCTTTTTGTGCATGGCATAGATCCATTTCGGCCTCTTTGGCCTTTTGGTAGATACCTTTCTAGAAAATTTTGCGGTGCTTTCATTCTTGCATTCTACCAGGAACATTCTTGGTCGGGAAAATACTGCGCAGAACGGCAACGGATGCGGCAAGCCTTTATAAATCTCGTGCATTATAGTATGTAGCTGCCTTTAGGATAGTAAGCTCGTTCGAACTCAGCGCTTCCGCGGGATAGTTTCTGGATAGCACTGCAAAGCTGATGTTCCCTTAGGTCCTCACAGTAGCTTTGGAGTCTGTCCGTTACCAACCCGCGTAGCCGTTGGTTCGAAGTGCCGACCACCTGCTGCCGATGTCTGAAAGGATGTATGTATGTTCCAAGAACAAGGATTTTATGTAGCCTACTTTCCCGCTCCTCCGCTTTACAGCGGATGCAGATGTGCCATTACCCCTAGATCTTCTTGCTTGGTCCCTACTTTGTCTGCGTTTTTAGGAGTATAACCTGCCGTACAGAAGCAACTCTCTGTCGTTCTCAGAAGTGACGTGCCTATGATGCTCTGTAATATTTGTCCTCTTCCAGTTTCCAGTGATCTCACGCCCACCGATTTTCTTTGAGGCTTCTGATGGCTTGTAGTCGGCTTTCCAGGTGCAGCCCCTGGAGGGGGGGTTTTCCAGGAAACTCTTTCTGCACTCTTAAAATTTTCGGCCTCTTGCCTTTGATCGTTCCTGCTTCTTTTTGTAGTTGTCGCTGGTGATTCTAGTTAATTAGACATTCTCCCAATAGGTGAGCGAAGAGCCATAATGCCGCATATTGGCCATTTCATTCCTATCCCCAAGAGCTCTACTTAACCTTCAGGGATCTGTAGGAAAATGTATTGTGCTATGGCATAATGGCTCCCCCAAGCCTTACTGGGCAATTCTGGCAACTATCTTCAAAGCTCTTTACTCTTTAGTGTCTTTCATGAATGACATGCTAAGATCTGCTAACGAGGAGATCTTATCGTTATGGTGTTCACCTTTTATAAATAAGTTTTTTTTTTCAATTAAATTAAATTAAAAAAACATCATATATGTTATTCTTTTTAAAACAAAAAGAGTAATACATTAAAGAAAATTATATTTGAAAAAGAAAATACAAAATTAAAATAAAGCAAAAATAAATAAAAATTTTTTCAAAACTTAAATGAAATAAAAATAAAAATCTTTTTCTTAAAAAATAAAATCTAAAACATAATTAGACAAAGAAAAAAAAAAGGAAAAATAAATATTTTTAAAACAAAATCTAAAATTTAAAGGAAAATTGAATTAAAGTAAGGCAAAAATATAAATATAAATATAAAAAATCATAAAAAAACAAAAAATAAATATTGAAATAAGAAACAATAAAATCTAAAAATGAAAATAAAATGAAATTAACGAAAGTAACAAACTTAAAAAAAAGAAAAAAGAAATTAAATAAGTTCCTTAAAATTAAATTAAATAAAAAATTTTCTTTTTAAAACATCTACCCCAAAATACGCACACTTTCGCAGTCACATTTTGCGCATGTATTGAAAACACATCGACAAAAAATGCTGCAAACGTAACACAAAGTTATATTTTTACTAAGGTAACGTCCATAATATTTAAAATTTTGTAGTAGAACGATAATAAATTTTAAAGTACACATTGTACTACGTGATGCCATCAGCCAAGAAGATTGCGCTAGCAACAATGCTAAATACTCACTTTGCTAAGAAAACAACGATCATCGATTCTATGACTTTATGCAAGCAAGATTACCCTGCGAACTGAGCAAAACTTACACGAAAAAAAAGTTATATTTGTTAAAGCGTGGGAAGAATCATTTTTGTTTGCTTAAAAAACCATAACGGTGAACCCATTTGCTAAACACTGATTGGCAAGCAAAGCAAATAAGCTTTTGTACTGTCGGTGAGAAAGCAAAGCTCTTTTGTAAAAGCTCGCACAATGTGCATACATGTGATTTGGACGTATCTGTTTGAAAAAAATATTAAAAAATAAAAAATACCCACATAAAATTAATTTCTAAAAATTAAGTGCAATTTTCATATTTAAATAAAATTAAAAAATAAAATTAAAAAATACTAAAAAAATAAAAGAAAAAATAAGATCCCAAAAATTAAATAAATAAAAAAAGTTATAAAATATAAAAGTAAAACAAAAAATACATAAAATAAGTTTCTAAATATTAAGGGCAGTTAAAAAATATATATTTTTCTTTTAAAAACAATAAAATCTAAAAATTGAATTAAAATACATTAAAAAATAGAAAAAATTGCGCTACCCGCGGACTAGAACCCGGATCTTCACCTCTCTGAACTTAGCAGGACAACTTTTTCTCAAAGCAAAAATTCCTATCGCATAATTTGCCGTTAATTATCCGTAACTTATCCGTGAAAAGAATAATTTTGCCCCGGACATATTTTAAAAAATATCCACGGAAGTTAGCAGGGCACCTGCTGAAAACCAATAAAGGAAACCAGCTAACCCAAACTAACTATCTGATAATTTGACGTAAATTATCCCTTAAAAGAATTATTCAACCAAATTGAGGAAACCAGCTAAACCCAAACTAACTATCTGATAATTTGCCGTAAATTATGCGTTGTTTATCCGTGAAAATAATTATCTTGCCGCGGAAACATTTTAAAAAATATCGCGTGCCCAAAAATTCCTATCGCATAATTTGCCGTTAATTATCCGTAAATTATCCGTGAAAAGAATAATTTTGCCGCGGACATATTTTAAAAAATATCCACGGAAGTTAGCAGGGCACCTTCTGAAAACCAATAAAGGAAACCAGCTAAACCCAAACTAACTATTTGATAATTTGCCGTAAATTATCCGTTGTTTATCCGTGAAAAGAATAATCTTGCCGTGGAAGTCAAAATCTACGGTCTATTTTTTCGCGGAAGCCCAACATTTACACGAACATGAAAATATTGTCGGTTAACCGTCAAAGCGAAACCGAAATCGAACGTTCGGTCGAACACAACAATGGCACGCTTTCATCCAAATTGGCAGTCCTGATCTCTCTCGCATGGCGTCACATGGCGAAGAATTAACCGTTGTCTCTTCTCCAAGCGCATATGTATGTACATATATTTGTAAACGTACAGTTATGTCGTCGACTCCGACGTCTAATGTTTGCGTTCTTTAAGCACTTGCTGACTCCCTCCTGGTTAGGTTTGTCTATGAGAGACGCAAACATTTCCCCTCTCTCTCGCGTATGGCGTCACATGGCGTAGAACTAAACGCACTCTCTTCTGCAAGCGTAAAAGTAAGACGCCTTTTAGACACGTAAAGTCTTGCTTTCAAGTCTGCTCGGTTCGTTGGAGAAGGAGGTGTGAAGAGAGGGGAGGTGAGAGGAGAGAGTAAAAGGGGTCTAAAAGCATGTAAACGTTTACCGCAATCATAATATGAACCTTTATGTGTTCGAATCGGTCATCTGCAAATTCTCCGCTTAGGCATGTCTATCAACGACTCAAAAATTTAGTTCCGTGCATGATGTCGCATGGCTAGGAATTAAATGTTGGCTGTTCTGCAAACTCGTAGCGCAAATTTATTTTAAAATTGATCGGCCTCGCAGTGTGTACTGTCGATTTGTGGACTCGAAATTTTCAAGCTTTAAGTTGTTACAAAGTGTTTATTTGCTAAAATGAGTTCACGTCGTCGCGGAAAACCGAGTCTCGCTGACTCAGGTGCAGTTATTAAAGAAATAGTTTCTCATAAAGAAAAATTGGTTCAAAATGGACATATTTTAAGTGCTTCAAATGAAATATGGACGCGGCTTGCCACTGACTTGAAATTAGCCCCGTCAACTCTGTACTCATATGTGGTTAATGATAGATACCATTTAAAATAAATACTTATAAAAAAAGGTGCCAATGAAAGTATGTACAGTGAAGTGAGTGCAAGGGACAAGAGTGTAAATTCGTCTGTAGCTTCCGTAGACGAAACTCAGAAATTTTCCTTTACAATAAATAGAGGAAATTTTGAAAAAATGATAACAGAGTTATCATACTATACATTAAATAATGGCACAAAAAGGCGGAGGACGAAGACGATTTTGAAACCTAACCTTTGGAGTGATCAGATCTCGCACGACATTAGGGATCATTTGAAACTAAACATGGCGCACCATTTAGGAAGTTAGCAGGGCACGCGATATTTTTTAAAATGTGTCAGCCGCAAGATAATTCTTTTCACGGATAAACAACGGATAATTTACGGCAAATTATCAGATAGTTAGTTTGGGTTTAGCTGGTTTCCTTTATTGGTTTTCAGAAGGTGCCCTGCTAACTTCCACGGAAGTTAGCAGGGCACTCGATATTTTTTAAAATGTTTCCGCGGCAAGATAATTCTTTTCACGGATAAACAACGGATAATTTACGGCAAATTATCAGATAGTTAGTTTGGGTTTAGTTGGTTTCCTTCATTGGTTTTCAGAAGGCGCCCTGCTAACTTCCACGGAAGTTAGCAGGGCACTCGATATTTTTTAAAATATGTCCGCGGCAAAATTATTCTTTTCACGGATAATTAACGGCAAATTATGCGATAGGAATTTTTGCTTTGAGAAAAAGTTGTCCTGCCAAGTTCAGAGAGGTCGGATCTTCCGAATGCCGCGGCTGTACTTTGCTAACTCGGTCATTGCGATGGTTGGAGCGAGGTGAGCTAAATGATATACAAGTGCTTTCCCTCAAAATAGCTTTCCACCAGAAGTGATGAATGTGAGAGCTTTTTTCTAAGGCTTTTGCGCTAGAATAACAAACGCCTTTCGAACTACTATCTTGTCATCTGTCTTTCATCTGTCTTAGAAAGACCTTTTACCATATTAGGCAGAATGGCCCTGTTATAGTTTTATCTAAATTGTTCCTTTTTAATTTAAAATTTAAAATTTTATGCATCGATGTCAATTTAAAAACTATAAATATATCTATAACTCGAATTATATCTATAACAAATCTGTAACCATATCGATTCCGACAGCGATTAATATATCGAATAACTTGGACTATATCGATAACATTTTCCATAACTACTCGATTATGGTGTCGATAACATTTACCATACTTACATCGATTATAATATCGATAATATTTTTCAATATTACATACATATGTATATCGATTATGATGTACATAACTTTTTCTTGATATCATCGATTATAATATCGATTTCACCTCATGATCCCAACAAAGCCTTGTAAGTGCTAAATTTATTCATATTATACATTCAATTTTCATTTCCAAATATAATTAACTTTTATTTTTTACGACCTTTAAATTACTTAAAGTCCACATCGAATCGCTGCATCGTAAATATGTATGTATTTTTCAATTTGCTTCCGCACTAAAAATTATTTATGACTTTTTGTCAACAAATTCTCGCGTTGCAATGTTTTTTCCCTTTAAGTGTTTGTGTCAGCTCCACGTCACTTGGCAACCGCTTTGTACTTGTTCGCGACTCAATGCATTTGGGTCAGCGCAGCTGCCGGTGACGGATATTCTACATTTCGACAAGTAATGTCTATTCTCATAGCAAATGCTTACGTTGCTATGTATGTATGTATGTTGCATTTTAATCATTTTTTGACAATACTCTTACATTAAGTGCCACTTTTTTGTCAAATCTGTAGCATCGTCATAGAAAAAGGCTCATTCCAATTAAAATTTTCTAAAGTATACTAATGCATATGCATGAGCCGAACTCATTAATAAAATTAGCGCATTTGTAACAAAATAGAGAATATCATGAAAAAGCCTATTTCGAATGCTGCAAATCAAAAAAAACCAAGCGTTTGTTATGCAAATCATTTTACAAACCTGCATAATGTTCTAACATTAAATATAAAGTTTTTAAGCAAGTCAAGAATTGAACTTCGTTCTAATCGGCATTGTGTCACAAATGAGCTTACATCGCTGTGCTACATACTATGTAAATGTTTTTAGCCTCGAAAACACCAAAGGGGAATTTTTACCAGAATAAGCTCGGGCAAAATCATTTTATTGAGGTGTCGAAATTACTATGAAATATAATCGATCCCTAAGTTTTTTAGTTTCTATTTGTAAACCCTATTTTATAACACAGTTGAGAACGGCAAATTGAATTTGTTCTCTTTTGAGTTGTTGCTAAGCCAATTTAGTCCTGAGTTCAGACAAATTTTTCTAATGCCACTGAAAAGTGCAGAATAGTGAATTTCCCTTCACGTGGCTCAACATCATAACTCATGAACAAATATTCAAATACATAATAGCTTCGGGGGGTTTCTAAAAATATACTAACTGGCGTAAAGCGTTTCACGAATCTTCCTCTGTTGGCAGAATAGTCAATTTCCCTTCATGTGACTTAAGATCATACTTTATGAATTCGTATTTATGACCCAATTTAGCTGAGTGTTAAATAATACGTTGGCTAAGAATAAATATTGGACTAACAGCTGCGGAGAGTCTCTGGAGGATCGTGTCAGCACATGTTTTTTTGGTATGTAAAGACATTATACATAAATCTTGACATCAAAATAGAGTGCGAACTTTATTGCGGAAAGAATAATTACGACTAATAAAGCCATTTTAATAAATGGCTTTATCAAAATACTAATTACATGGTTATACCAACGCTGGAAGTAACGAAAATGTCCAAAAACCATAATTTCTTTGTATGGCATTTTTTATTTTGCTCCATACTACCCACCCTGTTTGTTATCTTTGCTTACACAATGCAGCTTTTGAAATATGGCTCCTTTATATTTTGAAAATAAACAACCAATCCCAAAGCGGCTGCGTTTCAGAAGTCGGGGTTTCAATTTTTACCGTTTTTGAGCTACATATCCTCTAAATCTGAACGATATGTCTAAATTGTGTATGTAACGTAAAGATTATCATTATTTAAGTAAGTTATCATTAAAAAAGTTCGTCAACATTTGGCTTTATTTAAAATATTTGAGATATCTGAATGTGAAAAATTGTCTCGAATGCCTTTCATATAAATCCTTACAGAACATAACAAAACGTCTTTCAAATGGATCTGGCTTTGAATATGTNAAAAAAAAAAAAAAAAAAAAAAATACATATTGCTAACCTTAACATTTTTAAATTATTTTGCATATTTGTATGTAAATTTTCGGGTATTAGCTGATTCTAAATACAAGTTAATGAAATCTTTTCTATAAAAATATTTTGTTTTTAATCTCTTACCTTTTTTCGAATTTGGTATCCCCAAATAATTTTTTATTTATTAAACCCTCTCATTGTTTATTTACAGATTTTAAACATGGAAGACGATTCAAATTGGTATCGTGCCGAATTAGACAGTAAAGAGGGTCTCATACCCAGTAACTATATAGAAATGAAAAATCATGAGTGAGTATGAAAACGCTTTGAGCCGAAAAAAGCATTCCCTTAAGACGTTTGAAGCTTTAAAACTCAAAAACACTCCAAATCTTTGCTGAACTCTCAGAGGTTGTATGAAAAGTGTTTACGAGTTTTGGGTTTTGCAAATTTAGGCGCTTAACCGAATCCCCTAGTGTTTTTTTTTTAATTATTTTTCTCAAATTAATTACTAAATTCCCTCCTTGTTTTACTTACAGCTGGTACTATGGTCGCATCACACGCGCCGATGCTGAAAAATTGCTCTCAAATAAACACGAAGGCGCATTTTTAATTCGCATCAGTGAGTCCAGCCCTGGCGATTTCTCCCTATCAGTCAAGTAAGTGAGGCATAAAATTTTCAAAATACTTACATAAGCAATTTCATCATTACCACGCCCATTTTTTTCACACAGATGTCCCGATGGTGTGCAGCATTTTAAAGTTTTACGCGATGCACAGGGTAAATTCTTCCTTTGGGTGGTTAAATTCAATTCACTCAACGAGCTAGTGGAATATCATCGAACCGCAAGCGTGTCAAGATCACAAGATGTTAAATTAAGAGATATGATACATGAAGAGGTGAGGCGTTTAATTATTGCTTAAAGCTTAAACAGGCGGCAGCGTTGATCCCGATTAACTCGGTCTTAATCCGGATCAACTGCAGTTTATTCCCGAGTCGATCCGGATCAACGCTGCCGTCTGTTTATGCTTTTAGATATAGTACTTTAAGCTACTTAATAATATTTCTCTTTCCCCTACAGATGCTCGTTCAAGCATTATACGATTTTGTGCCACAAGAATCTGGTGAATTGGACTTTAGACGCGGCGATGTTATCACCGTCACAGATCGATCTGATGAGAATTGGTGGAATGGTGAGATTGGCAATCGGAAAGGTATCTTCCCAGCAACCTATGTAACGCCATACCACTCATAATAGAATAGAAAGTCGTAAAATAAAATATAAAAAAACAATATAAAAAATAACAATAAAAACACTGCACACAAATACAAAAACAACAAACAAACGAACACACAAAACAATACTGGTATCTAAATTAAAATTTAAAAAAACGAACCACCAACAGTAACAAATATTTGCCACCATTATTTTTCACACATTTTATAAAAACGCCAAACACTGCTACAACAACAATCAGAACTATTATCAGAAAAGTAGGAGTAACAACGGCAGGAAGAGACACTGCAATAACACTCGAAATTAAGATTAGCAATGGTAATAGGGATACAAATGTTGTGTCAACATTTAAAACTACAACCATCAATAGTTGTGAGCTGTCTCATCAGCCAAGAAATTTATTATCTTTGAGACTATTGCATGCGAAACATCACAGCCTCATTTTATTGTTTTTTTTTTTAAAGGAGCGCTTTGTTGCAGACAACCTTTTAGCAATTTTTATTTGAGGTTAGAGATACATATATATATATTTAAACGGTAAATTACTGTAAAGAGTGTAAAATCAACTTAGCGAAACTCTAAACTTAGCTGCCTTATCATGTATCTAAAAGTCATAATCCAATTAATTGTCGCGTACTTTAGGCACTGAAAATTATTGCATGCCAATTTGAAAGTTTAGTTTTAAGAAGATTTTAAGTCTATCCCAGGCATATTGAACATATTTATTATATTTTACATTTGGTCTTTAATTTCCATTTTTGCTAACATTTTACACTAAACTTTTACCAATTTTACCTATCTATATCGGCTTTTTATAATTGAAATTTGTCACATTTTTTTGTCAAATTCATACATTTTTTATGAAATTTGCGACGGCTGGCAATGGTAAACCTCCCGAGTGTATTTCTGCCTTAGTAAAATTTCTCATAAAATCCATTTGCCATTCGAAGAAAGTTATTGACCAAAGCGTCGACAATTTTTTGGTCGAAGCCGAACTAAAGTCTAACAAAATTTTTTTGTCCGAACATAATGAAAGCCGAGTTGAAAGTTGGGTACTTCCCTAGCGGCCCGTGTTGTGCAATATATTCTCGACCTCAAAGAGAAAAAACTCGCCTAAGAGATACATGATAATGCGTGCTTGGTCAAGTAAAGAAACACTTTATTATGTTTAATTTAGAGAACGATTAGTTTTGTCGAGAAATATCAGTGGAATCATGCAATTCAATCGCAATGGAATGCATTTTATACAATTTTTAATTTCTAACCTCAAAAAATTGTTTGTAAGACATCCCAAAAGTAATCACAAACACATACATATATACCCAGAAAACACCAACAACCACATACCAGATATATAAAAATAAACCTACTAAAATTATACCTTTGATATGCATTTTTTTGAATAATTTTAAAAAGGGGGGTGTTACTGAAAGTTTGTTTAAATTAAATGTATGTAAGAGGTAAAACCAATTTGTAAAAAAAAATCGATTTTGATTTTGCTTTAAGAGCAGAAACGAACCTGCATAAAGAAACAATTACTTATAACGGTAAATTGTTTAACACGTTTTCGTGTATTTTAAAGCTTTTTCTTTTGTTGAAAAGTTGAAGCGCTTAATTTTCAAATGAACTTTTATTCGCTGCGAACGAGTTTTGCTAATTTTACAAATTACACAGTCTCACAAAAAAATTTTTTTTAGCCAAATTCTGTATCGGTGCCAAAAATTGTTTTACACTTTTTCATATATTTTTCCGTAATAAAAACTGTGACAAGAATTTGTCACTGTTACAAATGTGATGACAATTGTCACTCTGAAAAATTTGTCACGACAATAGCGATAAAACTAAACACATAGCTCCGTCGGAATGTTTTCACATGAGAATTTTGTAAAATTGTTTATATCGTAATTGCGCGCATTTCATCAGTTTTCAATAATTTGAATATTTCTTTAAACTAAAAGAATGCAAATGCAATTATTACATATGCATTACATAAACATTTCTTATTACTAGCGACCATTTTGTCAACGACAATTTTAAAACCCGACTATGATAATTTGTCACTTTTTCAATGGAATTTCTCATGGAATTGAAGCGGTGGTGATAATTGTTTTTATTAAAACAAAACAACCACCAATCTGTCTAATTGTTACTGACAATACAAAAAATTCCGATCACTCATGTTATAAAATATGCACCAGGTGGTCCTTTCATTTTTTGTTCAATATGGTAAATTTCTAGTGTAATTCAATTAGTTTTATTAATTCAAACGCTTCATTTGTGTGATTCTTTAGTATTTAATTGGGTGGTGAAAACGAAAATATCCTAGCCTGTTTCCCCGCCTAACTTTTTTGAGGGGCTGTGTAATTTATAATTTTTAAGAAGTCTTCACACAATTTGTATCTTGAATAAATTGCACCTTTTCAAATTTACACTTCTTTTTTCTTAATTGCTTTGTCCAGTTTAAGAGGCTCTTAAATGCCGCCATAACCATCATTTCAAATTTCCTGCTTCAATTTTATGTGCTTGAGTAGTTTTTAAATTTTGTTTTAGCGCTTGCAAAGTATTTATTCGTCTTAATAATGTGTCATGTTTTAACAATTTTATTTTTTATGGATTTATTTTAAATTTTTTTTTTTGTAAGCAATCAGAAAAAAACTAAAAGTTTTGAGGTGGTAAAACACATGAAACGCAAATAAAAAATGTGCTAAGAGATGTTAAATAAAAAAATAATAATTAAAAAATTACAAGCATATATATAAATAGCAACCAATAAGTAATAGTTTTACTAGTTTTTTTTTCATATACATACATACATGAAAATATTATACCAACATACATACTACAAGCAACGTTTATGCATTAGGAAAGGAAAGGGTGCAAATAAAAAACACAAAAATAGGTAAAAAATGTTTGCGCCTAAAAATGTAAGCGTTTTTTTGATTTTAAAAAAACTTTCTTAAGAACAAAATCCGTATATACAAGTACATATGTAAGCAGTTGAAAGCGTGCTGAAAATGTACTAGATAGTACATACTACCAGAAAACATAGGGAAGTGAAAAAGTGTGCAATCAATTTTCTTTTCAAGAAAATGGCAACGAAAAACAATTAGTTGTAGCAAAAAAATTAAAATTGCACAACCAGCTTCACTCCAATCAACATGCCTACATTAAGGGTTCTCGCAGTTATATGTATATTGCCATAAATAAAAATAACACTTAAAGTTATACTAAAACTAAAAAATTGGCTGCGTGCATACAGATGCATACACAATAAATTTGTTTTAATGTTGAAAGTTTTTAAACAAAAACTGGCTACTACATTTCTTTTACTTTCTATAAATTTTAATTTGGTGCAAACAAAACATCTCAGTGCTAATTTATATGGACGCTCAAAGTATCACTGGTTCGTTTTTGCGCTTACTGCCCTATTCACTCAATGACAGAACCAATCGTATTAATGGATTTAAATACTGCGCCGGAAAGTGTGCCCAAAAAACTTTGGCTTTAAGTGCTCTAAAAACTACAGTTTTCTATATCACAATTTTTTATGTTATGGTTATGACCTATTTGACCTATTGAGTGCGTGAAAACGACGAAACAATGCCTTTTTTCGGTAGCAAAGTTTTAGGCGCAGTAGTTAAATCAATTGGTATGTAATGAGTTTTGTCACTGGCGTGGGCGTGGCGTGGCGCAGCTATTAATCATTACTTGCAGGCAAGCGTCTCACACACATGAGTACTTGTTTCGTGCTTTACAAACAAAAGCTTTAATTTTTTTCACTTTCTTATTAAACGTCGTATTGATTAGCGCACGACAGCTTCTAGTTTGAAATTTTATTTAAATCTTAAAAAAAATATATATATAAAAATAGTCGCGCAAACTTTGCATTTCTTTTAGTAAACCACCAAGTGTAAAGCGTCAGAAATTTAGAAAAAAAGCAAAATAATCACATTTTTACTTCAAAGATATTAATTGTAAAATGATTTAACAGATGGGAATCAATGCATAAATAAATCTGAAATGGCACAGTTGTTAAGCAGTTAAAGAGCACAACCGCATTCATTATACATATGTATGCATATTAAAATTTAAATGATTTGTGAACCGTTTTTTTTTTACTCTAATAATAATATAAATATGAGTATGTGTTTATTTTTAATTTTTTTTTGTATTAAATAAGGAAACGATAATTTTAATTTGCATAAATTATATAACATACATTTATATTATACAACAACATATTGTACGTTTATATGCCTTGATATAAAATATGAATATGAAATAAAAATTTAAAAATAATATTAGTAATAATAATTATAGTAATGAAGTTTTTTTCAAAATAAAATATTCTATAATTTACAAAATAACTTTTATTTACACTCACGGTAAAAAGTATTGGCACAGAAAAATTTTCGCAAAATATTTTTTTATAAGCATTTGGTCCATACTACAAAAAAAACATTAAAATTAGTTTGTAAATTTTGTGCAAAACTAAGGAAAATTCAATAAATTTTCATGTAAATGTTCAACATTTTAACCAGAACTTTAAGAATTTTATTTTAGTATAATAAGGTGTAAGTGTAAGTGCAATTTTTGTATGGAAAAAATGCGATACACGAATAAATAAATGAAAATCTGATTAAAAAGTTTAAAATTTACATGAGAAATAATTGAATTTCCTGAGTAAATAATAAAAAATAAAAATATAAGTTTATGCTTCTACCTTCCATCAGCATAATCGCAATGGTCAATTAAAATATTTTAAAATTAAAATTAAATTCCGACATTTTGAGCTTGGCAGGAATTTTTCCGAGTTCACATAAATCCTACGACAGCAATTTGTTCATATTCGTAGCGGAGTGCATTTCTGTGGAAAAACTTGCCGCTTCTAATCAAATAGACTCTCAAATAAAAGATAATTCTTAACTGGCTGTCTTCACGTGCTGGAAAATCTCGCTTGCCTGACGACGCACGTGTAGACCGAAAAAAGTACGAAGCATACTATTTCTTGCATACCGAGCGGTTTGCGAATTCTCGCATGCTTTCAACTAACATTTTTGTTGTTTGACAGGTATTTTCTTATTTGGCAAATTCTTTAGAGTAGAAACCATGTTTATTTTGGTGGAATATAAAAATTCAGCCTGAAAAACTTTAATCTTCTTTTTTGGCGACATTTTACAAATGAAAAAGTATGCTGTCAAATGCCCAATCAACGAAACTCCATCTCACTTGCGAGAGCAAAAAAGTAGAACGCAAGCGAGATATTCAAGCATGGGAAGACGGCCGCTAAGAAAGAAGGGCAACTTTATTAAAGAGGATATTAACACAAATTACGACTATTTTTTTCTAATAAAATGCTCAATACAAAGAATAGACGAAAATAGGAAGAGGACTTATTTCACTCTACCTGTGTGTATTTGAGCTTAAATAGATGCGGAAGTGTTGCTTTTTAAGAATGAGCAATATAAAAATGTTTATTGACGTATTTCTACAGAATTTCAGTAGATTATGAGTTGAGCATCAGCGTATCAACTAGAAAGCATCAAGGCTGCAACATTGCGGTAATTAGTTTCGAACATACCCAAATTGACATAAGTTTGCGCAAACTATCGAGCTCATAGCGCGCAACATGCAACATGCAACTCTGGGCAGTCCCGGCAGTGTATTTGATCCCTAAGACTGGGTTCACACAGGGAAAAATTCGTTGCCTTTATAAAAAGCGGCTCATCAGAGACAAAAGGTTATGCTCGCCTTATTGCAATATTTCGTAGAAATCAAATTATCGATATTCTCTAATAAAGTAAATTTTTACTTATTAATGACGAAAGTTTTGCGGTAACTTGCAAAAAGGGTTTAGAACTAAACAGTTCGGTATTTGGAAACGCCATTGTAAAAGAAAGAAATAGAGTATAATACCTTAAAGAGTACAAATGATATTCAAATTTAAATGTTATGTTTTTGTTTTGTTTGAAATTTAAAGTAATAACCAATTTTCATCTTTTGCTACGATTTTTCATTTTTTAATACGATTTTTGTGGCATTTAAGACGCAATCGGTTTCGTGAGGTGCCAACCCTGCACAGATGTCACAATTTTGACGTTATCTTTCAATGACATTTCTTGATCCATCGTTTGTATGTCAATTTCGTTCAGCGGTTTGCATTTTTTTGCACAGATCTGGTTGCAGTGCATTTTCATCGGATCGCGACGTGGAAATTTGTTTGAAAAAATGTGCTTATGGTAAAATATTGGAGTTTTCAATAGCCGCAATGAAAAATGTGTAATAAAAAATTCAATCAAGCAGAAAAGTTTTGATAGATCGTCGAATTGTGGAGAATTTAATGCGTGCGTGCGTTTGTATTTGCGAAAAGTCTGCTGTTTTTTTTTTTTCTTGTAGCTGAGTTGGTGAAAAAACTAGCGCAACTCAATTGCTGACTTCGGAAATGTCAAACACGTGAATTATTTGCAAAAGATAAAGGAAAAGAAAAACCTGTGCAAAGAAGTGGAAAAATCAAAAATCACCCCGAACAGGAAGAAAATATTAGATATTTATTATTATATTTACGCACATAGTATAATTTAAGTCCATATTTGCTTGTGCTAATTGAAATAAAAAAATCTGTGCTACTCGATAAATAAGCAAAATAATCTGAAATAGTGTGCTACCTCTACTACAACAAACAAAAATTTCAATTGTACCAACGGAATGCCATCAATCACCTACAAGGAGCGCGTACTCAGCGCACAACAGCTCAAAAAGCTGTCGGAACACAAATACTCCTGTAGCAGCAGTAGTCTGTTGGATCCATGGCTACAGCCATGGTGGAATTGGCTTGTCTCAAAGACGCCACTTTGGCTGGCCCCCAATCTCATTACAATCATTGGACTGATTGTCAACATTGTGACAACATTAATATTAGTATCGTAAGTATATAAATACGAATTTAATTAATATTTTACGTATCTAAGTACTACATAGATGGTATCAATACATTTTAAACACCAAAAAAACTTTGCATTTTACAGCCGTAAATTTGCTTATTGCGTAAACTTTTCATGGGTTCTCTAGCGGACGACCAACATACATATGTATGTATTTAGTCATGTACATACAGAGTGCCTCGTTGAGAGTTGGGAAAGCTGTATCGGCTTAAGCACTTATTTGTCATTTGTTTAAGTAAAACGAATTTGTTGCTATTATACATATTTGGTGCAATCGTGGTTTCGCCCACGGCGGAAGGAATACAGAGGTGGCGCCCAGGTTTCGCCTATACACTTTCAATTTCCGTAATACAATTCACACCGATTCTCACTTGCAATGCATTTCCCGGTGCTGATGACAACAGCTGCTACAATAACAACAAAAAATGACGGTGCCTGCGCCGCTTGAAAACGTGCGCGATTGTTTTTTTTTTTGCGAATGGTGGGAGGGTTTAGGCGAAACAAACACATACTACCTATTTATGTATGTGCTTCTAAAATCAGTTTGTGAAGGCACATACAATGTATGAAGTTATATGGATATTGTCATTTGTAGTTGGTGCAAGTAAATGTAGGAGATGCTGAAAAGGTGATGAATGATTAAATAGATTATAAAAATATTTGTATACTTACACATGCATCCATGTTCAATTATGTACAATGAATTGCAGGAACGGAAAAGTCTGGAAATTCTGGAAAAAAATAGCAAAGATTTACCTATGTATATGTGTATGTACTGTTACTACGTTTATACGCACGTATTATTTGCAAATAACAATTTGCAAAATGATAAACTTTGCGGTATAGACGCTGAGTTAATTTTTTATTTGCAAGTAACTAAATCACGCAAATAAGTATGGATTAGTTGTACTATTTGCAAATAAGCGCAAAAAGCCGCCATTCTTAGGTTTATTTTCNATACGCACGTATTATTTGCAAATAACAATTTGCAAAATGATAAACTTTGCGGTATAGACGCTGAGTTAATTTTTTATTTGCAAGTAACTAAATCACGCAAATAAGTATGGATTAGTTGTACTATTTGCAAATAAGCGCAAAAAGCCGCCATTCTTAGGTTTATTTTCTCGATGGTCATCTTATTGCCTTTTTATAAACAAGACGTTGCCATTTTTAACTTTATTTTCTTTTTCGGTGGTCATATTCTTGCCTTTTTACCATCAGGCAATATTAAAAAAGAATTTTTTTTTTTTATATAAAATCAAACCTTCTATAGTCACTTAAACCTTCTGACGATCACCTATCCAAACGTGGCCGTGAATCTTTAGTGAAAACGCTGGAAATTCATTGAAAATTTTCAATAAAAAAATAATTTTCGGCGGGAGGAAGTTCGCCGAGTCTGCTAGTATTAAATAAACTAAAGTAACATAGGAAACATTTGCTAAAATGTCGTTTCGCTATTTATTTTTCCACCACTGTAAATCCTTTTAATTAGTGTTAAGTACATATGTACGCGCCCATTCAAAGTACTATTTATTTATTTTCGCAACTACGCTTTTCATTTCTGCACTTGCAATTTACGGCGCAACGCATCATTGTTGCATTGCAGACTAAATAGCAGATTTTTATAGAGTTATAGTCATGGTCATTTTCATTTCTTCCCTGTTGACTTTGCATTTATGGCTTTTATTTTGCATGCAAAATGTGGGGTATGTTTTTTACCCTTAAAATTGTTGACATTGCTTTATAGTGTCTTCAATTGCGCGGTTTTACTTTCACCTGACAGGCATTTACATAATTTGTATGTTATATCGGCGTTTAAAGTACCTACAAATTTTATAGTAGGGCGGAAGTACTGTCTTATGCTCTACCCAGAATTGCAGCGTCCAACGGTAAAGCAGTCGACGGTTAACCGCTTTCAAAATTAGAACTCACAAGCGCATATGGAATAGCTCATATTTGCGGCGGCAGCGTTTTTACCGCCGACGTTTTTTCGGAAAATTCCACTTTCACCTGTGTTAGCAAACATTTATATGCTCATAACAATATTACTGGACCTG
Source organism: Rhagoletis zephyria (assembly GCF_001687245.7). Lineage (NCBI taxonomy): Eukaryota > Metazoa > Arthropoda > Insecta > Diptera > Tephritidae > Rhagoletis > Rhagoletis zephyria. Next base: position 559,847 of record NW_016157100.1, read on the forward strand.
AAAAATTGGTTCAAAATGCCAAAAGTGCGCCCAAAACACCCACAAAATATCTAATTCTTATATATTTAAATTGTTCATATCAGGAGATCTTTTTAAGTGTGATGCCACATTCTTAAAATCTTATACAAATTCGGCAAAAATCGCGTCACACGGCAACACTGGATTGCTTTGACAGCACTTGCAGCAAAAATGAAACTTACTAGTGCAGCACGAGCAAGTTAAAATTATTTTTCGAAAGCGATTTGCGTAATATCAGTTGCGGGTACACCTTGCAATTTTTATTTCCGAAAGTGATTTCAGTAAATCTGCCAAAACGACTTTCTGGCTGTTTACACGGGAAAGTATAGACTTTCGATTTCGCAATTTGACAGCAAAAAGCGTATATAAAGCGTTTACATTGCCACGTTTAATCGTTTACACCTTGAATTTTTTTTCCGAAAGTGAGTTCTGCAAATCTGCAAAAAAGGGGTTTATTTGGCGGTATACACTGGAAAGTAGAGTTACGAACGTGTAATTGTTTTGCCACATTTGTGAATCGTGTGCTAAAGTTGGCTTTAGAGCAACTTCCCCTATATAAAAAAAAATATATATATTTTTTTTAGTGCATTATAGGCGGTCTTTTTTGTTTATTTGTTATTAAAATGGTTATTGATTTTACAAAAAAAAAGAAAAATAGCATACTGCCAGTCATCAAAGAATCGTGAAAAATTGTTTAACAAGGTTATTTTTAATCACAATTTAACACTTTCGCCATTATAAATGTAGTATAAGTAGATAATATTTGTGAATTTTAATAGCCTCAAGCGAAATTCGCAACTATAAAAAATATTTATTTACTGCAGCTTTGATCACATTCATATGATGTACATATGTATGTATGTACTATTTGCACACTTAGATGTGCAAGAGCCAAATGGACGAGTATTGTAGACACATGTGTATGTATATACAAATATATGTATGAGAATATAATAATTAGTTTCTTTAAATAATAACCAAACTAAATTGTGCATACATTTGTACCATGCTTGCTGGTATATGAAAGCTTGTGTGTTCAGCTCTTCATATTTCGCTTGGGAAATTGGTACATATGTATATGTACTATGTATGTACATTTGTATTTACACACATACATAACTTTCTTTTGATTTTCTTTAAACATTTGCGCTGTACTATGGTATTCACGATCACTTTCATCTTATTGATTGTTGCCTTCACGCTGTCATTATTGCTTTTACTGTCTGTCTGACGTTTTTTCCACTGTCTAATGCCTTAAACTTAACCACGTCAGAGAATTTGGTCGTTTGGTGATCGGAGCAGTGTCTGGCGGGGAGGCGAGCGAGTGAGTGAATAATCAGTGCAAGTAGTTTAATGATTAGCTCTTTTGATTTAAATATGTACTATGGATGAACATTCATAGGCCCATTACGTAGACACATTCAAATATAAGTACCTGCTAATTATGACTAGATGTATGTATTATGTCACCCCCAGTCAGTTTTTACTACTTTTCTTTTATTTTTTTTTAAGGTTCATTATTTTTATATAAAAGTATAGTCCTTATCTAACAAATACCATATAAATCTAAATTTCAGACTTTATACAAAAATTATAAAAATTAGACAAACTTGTAATTCCAATTCCATGCACTTTAATTTAAATTTCTAGAATAATTTTTGGTATGCAGTTTTATAGCTTATTAATTTATAGTATAATAAAGTGCAAGTTTAAAGTTGATAAATAATCGTGTTGATTTTTGATAGGTTTTTTGCTGACGGTGTTATGCACTCTTTTCCGCATAAAAAATTACTTTGTAACGTTTGGCGTTTCCTTTTCTAAAACTATTTTCCTTGCCATAAGTCATTGCGATTACAAATTTGAGGTGTTACTTTGGGTAACTTTTGTAATTGCTATGAGTATAAAGGCATAAACTGTGCACATTTCAATTCTTCTACGAAATTTCGGAAGAAAATCGTTAAAGCAATGTAAATAATGCTGCTATGTGAAGAATTTCTTACAGAATTTTCTTAATTTTTTCGTACGTAAATTTCCTTCCGAGTTCGTTTCAACTACTTCATATAATTTTCTTTGAAGAATTGTAAAAAAAATCGTTTCAGCAATGAGATACTCCTAAAGATTTCGTGAACTTTGGTTTGCAGGGTTGCTTTATTTTATTTTCAAATGTCAAATGCTAGATTTTTTTTAATTGGTACAACAAATACGAAACACGATTTCTGTCAGATAGCTAGCATGGTGGATAAGAAGAAGAATAAGTGAAACTGCCTTCTAAAAGTCATAGTATTTATCTTGGTACATACTGTCTATGCGGCTGACCTCTCTGGTCATTTTCAATCTCGTAACCTTCCAAATCAGCAGATATCAACACACCTGAGAACAAACTAATTTGATCAATAAGAAATTGTTTAAATTACATATGTAAAACTAAAATTACGACACCATCTTTGTTCAAAAATTTTAATAACTCAATTACTGTCAATTGGCATCGGCTACACAAGCAACAACGCAATGAGCTGAGGCGATTTTTTTAGTACAAATCCATAAGAAATGTACATATGTATGTATTGTGTATTTGAGTTGTGATCTCGCATTCAACATCGCTCGATGTCACTGTAGGTCAATTATATGCGTCGATACTGATTTTAATTAAAAAATAATAATATATTCAGAAAAAGTCAGCTAAATGCAAGCGAACACAATAGCAAAGTACGAGTACCGAAGATACGGAGTGAGCATAAGGAATACGAATTGAGCACAGGTAAAATAGCTAATTGTTAAAGTATAAATTTTTGTTAGGAAAAACTACGTAATATATATTATACATTGCAAGTATTTTCTTCAGACGCTGGCAGCACGTGTGTGGCTTTTATGTATGTATGTATCTGAAAGTTTTTCATTTTTGTAAACATGAAATTGTCGCCTCATATAGTGCTTGTTTGGCTAATGATAAGTACTTAAGGTACTTTTTTGAGCGCTTGCTCTATTTGAGGCCATGAGAGCAGAAGTGGCCTAGCCCACAATTTTTTTGCTTGTACTTAACTTCTTAAAATAGTTTCAAATGTAATACATCTTAAAGCAAAGGTCGATTATTACTTATTTTGATGATACGTTATGCATTTAGTTCTGAACCTTAGAATCAAAGAATAAGCGACTTTCATTTAAAAATGTATCGCATTTTAGACTATTTTAAGTAGCGAAGCACACAAAAAAAAATGGGTTAGGCCACTTCTGCTCTCATGGTCTCATTTCATAAGCACTTTTGTGATTGTATGGAATTTTTGTTCTTATATTTTCTTATTACATATTTGTTATATGCAAAGTAACGCGCTTTCCTGCCAGACAAGTCGAAGCTAAGAGCCTTATTACACGATATGTGTTTTCATATGTAAATTCTACTTTTCTGATACGTTCTAATATATGGTACATACGAGTAAATACAAAAAAGTAGCTCATGGAAATTTAAAAGTAGATATATGTACATGCGTATGTATTCCAACTAAATCTTACCGTGTCTATCTGATAAAATCCAGCTTATTCTTCTTTTTTATTGGCGCTGTAACCGCTTAATGGTTGATTATGGCAACTTAACGTAATTTTCATGATCTCACCTAAACATTCTCTTAAATGAATGTTGCCTATAATTGAACAGCCGAAACTTAACGTAACGTAATGCCACGTCGAATCTGTTTCATTTTGATTTTCAAAGTTCTACGTTCCGTTAAGTTAAGTTGCCAGTTGGCTTTAAGCGATTTTGGTCGATTAAAACAGCACGCCAGTCATTTCTCTTCTATGCCATTTGACAATTGGAAATACCAGCTTAGCACATATTATATATTCAAGTGGTCCTCAAAATATAAACAGCTAAATTTTGTATAAGGCAACTCTTTTATAAATAATATTTTAAACACTTTGTTTGAAAATTTTGAAATTTTTGTGGAGGTTCTTATTTTGTGCGTGTAACATATTAAAGGGGTGCCCCATGATCTTGATATTTTATGGACCATCTTAATATATGTACATACTAGAGAGCTGCACGATTACATAAAAAGGTAACATGTTAATAATCGGCGATGCCGATGCGGCGAGTACATGCTACATAACTGTAAATTTGGCATCGCAGAATCGCCGCATCGTCGGCATCGTCAAGATAGTAACATGTTACTAACATGTTAGTAACATTCCGTTTTTTATGAAATTGTTGAGAGAGTGAGCAGAAAGAGCGCAAACATTCCATGTTTTTTATTCGTAATCTTGGCACACGCTTGCCACATTTTATGTACGAACATTACAAAAAATACCCAAAGTAAAAAGTAGCGTGTTTTTAATATACTTTGGTTTAGATTATTTGCATGCGTTTGCTACAAACCAAAAACAAAATGTATGACCCTGAATGAGAACTACAGTTTGAGTTAATAAATGTTGGTAATATACTATATGTACATACATACATGAGTTAAAATTGCTTGCTTCAGGATTTTTATAAAGAGGACACAAATGACTCACTTTATTTAATTCGATTCTACCTATATAAATATATAAGAAATTTTAATGCTGGTTTATACCCAAAAATAATGGTTAATATTTATGAGGCAATCTCTTTTTCAGAACTATATATGTATGTACCTATTTATGTGAAAGCACATTCCTATGAAAATAATAAAACCTAAACATCGAAATCTTATAGTTATTAGTTACTAAAAAGTTCTAAGATCCATTTCTTCACTATACGTATAAGCAAAAGAGGCCAAAAAGCCTATGCACGCAAAATATCCACTGTTACTACATTTCTAAAAT